>NW_008481858.1:10325-34255 GCF_000524495.1 Plasmodium inui San Antonio 1 | reverse complement strand
AAAAAACAGGTTAGCAATTTCCCCACTTACTCCATTTGTACAGAGCTTCAATTTCCAGTTCTGGGGGGGGAATGAGCCTTTTTTAATAAGTAAGTTTTTATGGGGGTGGTTACAAAACATGCTTCCCTAAACTAAAAGACAAGGGGGTCCTATTAAATGGCCTCTCCCAGGTGGTCTATTAGTTTGGTCAAGGCAAGAAAAAGGTTAACTGAACGATTCGCATAATAACGTTAATAATGAGGTGGCTTTCCTAGGGGAATACTCCAAAACAAAGAGCAATAACATATATGAGTTATGCACCTGGTGGATAGTTCGTGACCATGTCTATGAACTATTTATGGTGTTGCGAATCGGAATGGTAAATCAAAAAAATCATTTCCTTGGGGAACGTGTCCCTCCACACAAGGGATCATTTCATTCTGTTCCCCCTGTTCCAATGGCACAACAACTTATGCATGTTTTTATGCAATATTTTATGCATAATTTTTTTGTCATTAAAAAGATTCATGCGGAGTAGCTGCATGCTTCTGATTTGTATGTGTAGAAGTAGGTGCGGATGTAGATGCCAATGTAGGCGTGGATGTACATGTGTATATTGACGGGACGAGGCGTAGCCAAACTGACAAGGAATCGTCATGGTTTGAAATGTGCAGTCGAAGATACGCAATTAAGAAAGACAATTCAACATACAATAGAAGTGCGCCACGAAAGAAGAAACATCAGCGCATATGTACATGTACGTCCTGGACATTCCCTTGAGGGATAAAAAATAAATAAAATAAAGAGTTCGCGTAACGGTAAGAATTCTTTACGTATTCATAAGAGTGCCATTTTGGTAACAGTAGTGGTGTGGAGTGGTTCTCATCAGCGGCCTTAAGTGGGGGAACAGCCTCGTACCGAAGGCCCACATTAATACAAAATGTGGGGAGTGCCCAAGGTGTGCCTTTAAATTGTGCTTGTGGCATTGCCCCTTGAGGGAAATACTCGGGTACTTGGTAATATGGTGTTTTTTTTTTCTAAGCCTATCATATTGCACATCAGCTTCAGCTTTTAATAGTGTACATATAGCACACATTGTACATCCATCTTCTAGCAAGAGAACCCAATTGGTATCCCTCAGAAGAGGATTCCCTTTTGGGGGATTTTTTTTTTATTTTCCCATTGATTGATCTTGTTCAGCAGTTCTGTTCATTCACGCAGTTGGGCAAATGGCCAGTTGCACAGTTGAACTAGTATCCGGATGTCGCATAAGAAAATCACATACTCACAAAAAAAAAAAAAAAAAAGAGGTAATAAAATGAAAAAATAAATAGAAGTAAAAACATGGAGTAGAGGGAACTCCAGGCGGCTAATTACTCATGGACATCATTGCTGGGGGCTCGAAACTAATGGGTTGCTTGGAGTAATTCTTCCACTTCTTCTCATTAATCCACTTGTTGATGTAGGATTCCATACACTTGTTAAACAAAATGTAATTGTTCTTTTTCCATTCAGCTAATTTCTGGTCTTCACTATCAAGGAATTGTTTGTCTTTCTTTTCTACCCAGGCGGTCCATTCTTCGGTTTCTTTGGAGAGTCGGTCTTTCCATTGGGTCCATTTTTTCCTTTCATTTATAGAGAGCCACTTGGACCATTTATTTTTTTCCCAAGCATCCCAATGTTTGTCTTCCTTACATTTCCAGTCTCTCATTATCCACTCCATAATTTTGTCATTTTTCCATGTAATCCATTCCTTCATCATCAGGACATCTACATAGGATTCACTTTCTGCGATCCAGTCATTCCAATGGTTTTCCATCACTTGCTTTGCTTCAGTCCTTATCCAATTTTCCCACTGTTCATCTGACCATTTTGCGGCATTTTTATAAATGGGGGAGTAGTATTCTGAAACCATTTTTTCGGTATAGTGATTCCATTTTTCTTCCATGGATTTTATCCATTCCTCCGATTCGAGTTGTCTTTGAAGCAGCCATTGATCTTTTTTGTGTTCTAAAGAGGTTGTGAATATTTCTGCATCTTTGTCTAACTGCGTCATCCATACTTTCCACTCTTTTGCTTTCCACTCTTCCGACTTGGTGTTATCCTCTTCCTTTTCTTTGCTGATCAACTCTTTTGGGGGCTCATCTTTCTTTTTGATTTTTTTTTTTGCGGGCTGATCAAGGGGTAGGAGGGGCGAATGTGTAGAAACAGAGGTGGAGCAATAGGGTTGACACGTAAAAAGGCACAAACGTTGGGGGTAATCCTTCTACGCGCCGGTACAAACGACTCCACATATATACACTCGTTTTAGGCTAATTGGATGGGTGCAAAAACAAAAAAGAACAAAAAAAAGAAGGCTCCACATGCATTATTATATTCCTTATTTTTCTGCCATTCTTCTTTTTCCCTTACCGAATTGACGTATGTTAAAAAAATGTAGCTAGCTAAAGAGAGTCCTATAAAACTTGTACCAATAATGAGGAACTCACTCCTAACATTAGCTAAGAAACTATCCCTGTACCTTTCGGAAATTGTGTTGAGAAAGGATGTAATCGCATTGGGTTCTGATTGGTCTTCTACTTCCATATTTCTGTTACATCTAAATGGAAGAATGAAAATTGTTCAGACACCTAGGGGAGCTCTAGGGACAAAAAAAAAACAATGAAAAATGAAATAAAATATAATATGGTATAATATAAAGAAAGATAAAAAAATATAACAAAAATAAAATATAATACAAAAAAATAAAATAAGAGTTTTCTTCTTTATAAGTGAGCACAAACGTTGTGCCAAATTTTCATCAATTTCTGACAAAAGAGAGAAAGTAAAAATAAGTGGTGAATAAACATTTACGGCTAATGGAATTAAGCAAAGATTAGGCTAAAAGAGGTTACAATAAAAAAAAAAAAGGAAGGAGCAGGATCAGAAGCAAGAGCATGGGTCAGGCGCGGATCAGGCGCAGGATCACGAGCAGGAATCATAAGCAGGAGGAGAAGCGGAATCAGAACGACAGCAAAATTGTAACTAGAATTGGAAGAGAATACAAGTATAGGTTAGGCCTGCAGATATCATGCACCGGTTTAAAAATATTTTTTTGCAAAATCGATGCTGTAGCAATTATTTTCAGGTGAGCATTTATTTTTGCCTAAAAAGGAATGGCGTGGTCAAAAGAACTGCCCTTCAATACTATACCTCCCTTTCTCCGAAAGATGGCTTCCTGTATACAGATGCGAACATTTGAAGTTTTTTGTGCCATATCTCCTTTGGTTGAAGTACTTCCCTCGTTTTAGTAGCAGCGATTCGGATTAGTTAAAAAAAAAGGAAAAATAGATAAATAAAAAAAATAATAATAAGCTAAAGAAAAAAAAAATCATAATAAAATAAAAAAAAGAAAAAAAATAAAGAAAAAAAATAAAGAAAAAAAATAAAGAAAAAAATAAAGAAGAATAACAACCGGACGAACGGCGCGCGAAGGGATTATAAACATTGCATATTTGCATTTCCTATGAACCCATTTTAGCGCATTGTTTGGAGCATTACGCGGGGTGACAGATTAGTCGAAATTTGAACTTCTAGGATAGAACCGGCGTGAATCGTTAGGCAGGTTCTCTTCCCGTGACATATTTATCAATCCATAGGATCAGTACATACCGCTGAGTGGCACGGTTTTGTATCTAAATGGGCGGAGGACATTTCTTAGGTGGAATCCATGTGATATTTAATCCCTTGTACGAGATGGGACGATGTCATGTCCTATTAGAAATTTTCCTTGCAAACTGTTCTGTTATTTATGTAAAGAAAAGGAGGCCAACCATGGAAACGTATGTGGTGGTGAACTGTTCAGACGTAAAATATTGCGTTTGAAGTTCTTCACAATTGGGATTTGCTATGTCAGGATAGCCTAGTAACAAAGGGGAAAAATTTATGCTGAGCCTACTGAAAACGTAATTCTTTTTGTTCTATTCTGCTATGTTTCATTATAAACCTTTTGATGAATCGGAAATTGCAGAACAGTCTACTCACCTTAAGCCATACTTGTTCCCAGGCTCCTTTTCCAAAGAATTATTGACCGGTCCGAAGGGGAAAAGATATGTACAAATATTTTCTCCTTAGAATTTGCACCTTTTTCAAAAAAAAGAAAAAAAAATGCAAAAAATTTTCTATAACGAGTGATATAGACTAATTTGGGAGATATTTCCCCATAAACGTTCAATGGCGCAGCTGAGAACAAGCGTTCGACATGTTTGCCTTGAGTATGTCCATAGGGGAATGGCTCAAAATATAGAAAAATAATTGACATAGCATTTGTAATGACCAGTTAGTTTTAGTAAGAAAAGGGGAATTTAGGGGGGGGAGAGGGAGTACATTTTATCCATATCATATGTGTACTTAATTTGAGATAAAAAGAAAAAAAAAAAAATTAAAAAATTGACAGAAAGAATTAGGGTTAGGGTGAAAAGAGCGGTATTACAGGTGTGTATGTTCTACATCTGAGCAAGTGCATACACGTGGGCAAATGCATGCACGCGTGCTTACAGGAAGATGCAATTTCAAACAGATGAGGTACTGATGAAAAGGCAATTTTGACAAATACATTTTTACAAAAAGTTTGGAATATAACACAGCAGACGTGTTCACAAAAGAGGAGGAGAGGGGTCGTATCATTTTTTGTGAAAGCGTCACATCGGTAGAGAATTAATTAGGTTAATGAAATAGATTCTGGACCGCTGGTCCTGTTCTCATACTACATGTTGCATTTTGCATAGCAACGGTTTGTAATGTGCTTAGTTTTGATGGGCCCTTGTACGTGCATGAGGAAGGGAGAGCATATCTTTGAAATATGTCTTGTGCGGTCAATCAGTTTGGGGCATTCCAAAGAACTGGCTACTCTTCCTTCATTTCCGCACGTCGAATATTTGTTCTCGCGTTAGTTCCACACTCGGCAGCGTCACGATTAAGATAACTCATGGGGGTTATGGAAAAGGGGCAAATTTTAAGAGTCTTTTCGCTTTTTCCGTTTCCCACGCTATTTTGAAGAACCCTTGGGGGTCAAAATACAATTAGCTGGAGAGAGACCAAAAAATGGAGAAGCCAAGTCAGGCAAAGCAAAGTGAGCTGAAGCGAAGTAATAATGGTAAAAGTTCCTAGTAATGATGTCGAGGATGTTGACAGTGCACACCCCTCAGATTGGCTCTATCGTCCTCATCCTCGGGTCCTCTGAAATGCCCATTGGATACTTTTCCTGCGGAATCACTCGGTGCCTATCCTGAACCCAGGGAATCCACTGCTTCTCTGCGATCCACTTTGTGACAAAGGACTTACTCAGCTCTTAGAGCAAGTTGTACTTGCCTGTCTTCCACTGGACCCATAGATCCCATTCATGACTTTTCATGTATGCATTTTCCTTTCCGATGACCCAATCGTCCCACTAGTTGGACTCTCTATTAATTCTTTCCTTCCATTTGAGCCAATTTTTTCGGATCACTCTAAATAGGGACTTGACCCACTTTCTCCTTGTCATTGTTTCCCAATATGCGTCTTCATTGCGCTTCCAGTTTTTGGATAACCATTCCGCAATTTTGTTGTTCTTCCATTCAGTCCATTCATTCATAACCCATGTATTTAAATGTTGTTCATTTTCGTCGACCCAGTTAGACCATTCTTCGTCGATAAAACTTTTTATCTCAGCCTTCACTCACTCTTCCCAGTGGGACACATTCCATGTAGGAGATATTTTGAGGATATAAGATTTATATGCAATATCTAGATGCTCATTGTAAAGATTCCACTTGTGTTCGATTTGTTTCTGGAATTCTTCCCAGGGGGGCATTCTCTCTTCGAGGCATTTTTCTTTTTTATCGTTAATGGAGTTGTCAAAATCCTTCCAGTCTAATTCTACGCGGGTCATTCAATTAATCCACGCATAGCTTTTTAGGTCCTCTGATTTTTTTATCAACTTTTGGTCGAAGTGCACCTCTCCCATGGATTCGTACATGTGCTTTCTTTTCTTTTTAGTGGACTGCAAAAAAAGGGGGATAAACGGGAGAAACCGTTTAAAATGTAAAGTACGTGAAGTCAGGGGAAACGGGTAGGGATATGTCCCTGTCGCGTTCTAGCTCCACCACGTATTGCCCGGCGTAGGAATTCACGAATTATGATTCCCACGGAGGGGGAATTGGCGCAATTTTTAGGCCTTACCAGGTAAAAAGTCAGGGAGAGGAAAATATAACACGTATATATGAAGAGAGCGATGTATAGAAATGCTATTAAAAAATCCTCGTGAATGTCTGATAAGATGTGGTTCTTGCCCTGTATATTTAACTTCGAAAGGAAGCTGCTTTGGGAGGTACTGTCATTTTGATATTTATTCAGCTCCATTTTATCCTGCTTCGGAGGTTTCCCTCCCTTTTCTGAATTTCTGCACAGTCTGTGGGTAGCCGGATTGATATTTTCCCCTTTCCAATCTGATACTGACAAGGATATCACCTTTTAAGGAAAAATCTGTTCACAAATATTTCCGATGGCTGCTGGTTCCGCATTACCCACTTTTTTTTTCCCGCGCATCCCATTTTGTGTCGAATTAGGAAGAAGTTCTAATGAGCAGAGCCATGATAGTATAGATAGTCAAAACTGTGAGACTGACAGCCGAAGGGGAGGCAGATGAAGAAGGAACCAGAGAACAAGTAACAAAAAAAAGAAAAAAAAATGTAACTCGTATATATTCTGCTTTAGGAGATTTCCAGGAGGATGCAAAGCAAATGTGTAACGAATGCACATGCATAAGGTACACAAAAGGTCACTGTTTAAATTGATTAACGAAAAGTTTGATTTTTCGAAAAGGTGACTTAAAAAAATTACCCATACTGATGCGAAGAAGTTAGCAAATCGGCTGATCGAAAAGTCGTTCAATTTTAACGTGCCTTATTTTTACCCTTCCCCTACAGCTTCCCCCAATTCATCTTTATGAATAAACTTAGGAGAGGAGCCTTAGCGAAGATTGAAAAGAAAAAAAAAGAATGACAATTTGGATAGCTGCTTACATATGCCGTTCGTCATTACTTTTTCGTAACTCGGATGACAGACACATCAAAGTATATAATGTGTATTCTTCTGAGTGGCCCTATATTAAGGCACTGCTTTTTCACAATTTTATTCAATTAAGAAGAATGAAACTAAGAAAAACGTTTGATAAATGTATTTTTGCGTTGATTCTTTATGTATAAGATGACCTACATACTTTTAATGTGTGCATGTATTTTTTTTTCAGTGCACATCTCAAATTACGCATCCTTCCACTCAAAAATGATTGTTAAAAGTGAGAGAGAAGAACAAAAAAAAAAAAAAGGCTTTCATCTGCCATGAGCTTTTATAAGATTGCAAAATTCAACATTAAAATTGGGGACCCCTTTTTTTTAGTATTATTATTTTTTCTTTTTTCTTTTTTCTAATTTGTTTCTTCTTATAGTATTGTTATGGAAAAAGAATTAGTCTAATTCGGGAGAGTTTTTTTTTCTCCCTCCCATGTGCATATATTTACCCATTCTTCAATTTCTTTCTTCTCTTTTTTTTTTCCGTCGCATGTGTATATATTAACTCAGTTGTGCTTTTTTTTTTCCTTTTTTTTTTTTTTTTTTTTTTTCCCTGCCCTGTTTTTAATTTTACCCCATTTTTGTTTTTTTTTTCCTTTTTTTTTTTTTTTTTATTTTCCCGAAGCCTGTACCAATTTACCGCATTTTTTGGCTTCTTATGTTATATGTGTTTTTTTTTGGGCCTACCATTTTTTGAGAACTCTTCTCTCAGGAAGGGAAACGCTTTGTGTGTAAAATGTTGATCAGCTTGTTGACGCGTTCGCTGAAAAAAAGGCAGAAAAATTGCGAACATGAATACCTATATGTATACGTATATATATACGTATATGTATATTTATGTATGTATGCTGGCTTAGCATAACCCTAGTGAAAATTTGGCGTCTTCCCATTGAGTGTAAAAACGGTGGGATTTCTTTTAGATGCATTCTCGCGAAGGGGAAATGGGCCAAAGGTGGAGAAATCTTAGGAAGGCCAGATGAATTGATGAGATGTAATCAGAAAGATGTGAAAATGCCGTATCTGGGGAGAAGCAAACAAGGACTGTTACGCGGCATGTGTATGATGGTCAGGAGGTTCATTTTAAAGAAATAGACACACTATAAGAAGTTAAAAGTGTACCTCGTTACATTATCATTAATATTAAAGAGTGACTCAATATGTTCTGCCCCTTCACATGAAACATAGGGCTGATATAGATATGCCCCTTTTTCTTCCTTTTCGCCGTGATTAGCGCATTGTGGCATTTTCCTTATCTGCGTTGCTTAACTATTAAAAAAAGTTCTGTAATGATAATGGGGAGAAATATGTATATGTGCAGTATGTATTTACCAAATTTGATAAAAACAAGAGAAATTAGGTAAATGTGTTTTCGGGTGCATTTCATTTGCTTGATGGTGAATGATCGCAGTTGTAAAAGAGAAGCGCATGACAGAAACAACAAAAGGTGAGTTTTTGTATATGCTGATCTGACCATAAAGGAGATAAATCAAAAGATTGTAGCCTGAAACTTAACCCATGTCGTAGGCTTACTTCTTCAAACAGATGGCACAGAAAAAAAAAGAAGAATCCGCCTTGGCACATTTCATCCCTCATTTTTAATTCGTGCCGATTATGACGCTAGACTGCTACATCCCGCGTAAAAGCCGAACTCTGCAGGGCGCAAACTATTTTTCTTGTCTGCTCTGGGGAAGGGAACATATTATTGTAATATTCAGATAAGTTCCCTACCGCACCTATTCTTAAAGTTCAAAGAAGGGTAAGAAATTATTTCCATAAAATGTATGTACCGAAACAGCGTCATGATTAATAGGAAGGTAACTACATACAAGATAACTTATATTTGGAATCTTTTTCTTTTTTTTTGGGAGGAGGGTGGGAGGAAATGTTGTTGGGGCATATACAGAGAGGAAGTATAGTATATTTATTTGTATTACGTTCATATCCAATATCACATTTGTATTTGCACTTGTACATGATAACGCACATGGGCTTACAGATATGTATAATCACAGAGACAAACGAGGAACATCATTTAAGAAAAAGAGAAAATGAAAAAAAGAATAGACGATTTCTCCACGCACAAAAACGTGGGCTGCATAAAACAAAGGCAGAAAGAATAGTAAGTTGCACTTGAATATATATGTAGCTATGAACCAATCGTAAAGACATCGATTTGGGAATATGCTTAATTCGGCCTGTTGAGCCATATTTGTAACTGCGATGCAACTTTAGGTGAGTTGGTTGCTTTGGCTGCATATCAGTGTATTCTTTCCGCTTTCTGGGTATTACCATTACTATTACTGTTACTATTACGATTAGTGTTACTGTTACTATTACTATTAGTGTTAGTATTACTATTGCTATTACAATTACCATTGCTACTGATATTATTATTGCTGTTTCTATTATTATTGTGTTTTTGCCTTTTAAAGCCTCAGGAAATCGTTACAGTCCCGTTTTGGAACGTATTCCCTCAGTGGTGTCATCTCATGGGGGTCGATCTAATGTTTGATAAAAATGTACTTCGCAATGATGGAACATGTGGTCTAATTCAGAGTGAACAGATAGGCAAGAATGGAAAAAGAGGTTATCCTTCCCTATAAGTGTTTTCTTTTCTTTTTTTTGTTCTTCTTCTCCTTTTCCTTCCATTTTAGCTTTCTCACTTATGGTGGACCCTGTTGTGCAGCGGATAATGTGTGCATTTGACAGCACAGAAAGGCGCGTCAAGCGAAAATTATTCATTTTGACGACTTTCCCTTTTTTGAGTGTGACTAATTTTTTTTATTTGATGCAGCTTTCGCTTTTGCGGCTAGGTCTCTTCTTTCATTTACCCACACGGTCCACTGTTTCTTGTTTATCCAATTGGTGGTAAAGGACTCAGCCCATTGGTTGTACAGAAGGATCTTTTCGTCCCTCCATTTTACCCACTGGTCTACAATGTTGGTAAGGAAAATACTATCTTTCGTTTTTACCCAATCGAACCATTCGTCCCATTCGTCTCTGGTTCTCTCTTTAAAAACTTTATAGTTTTTTTTCTCAGAAAATTGAAATAATTTGGAAGACCATGACTTATCTTCAAACTCTTCCCAGTGTTCTTCTTCTGCTCGTCTCCAGTCAGACATTAACCAGTCCACGATTCTGTCTTTTTTCCATTGAATCCATCTCTTGACAATTAATTCGTCTGGAGGAAATTTCTCTTGGAAAAACCATTTCTTCAATTCAATATCGAGGTATAGTCTTCCTTCCGTTTTGATCCATTCTCTCCACTGAGGCTCAGTCCAATTTATGGACCTCTTCATCATATTGCTGTGAAATTCTTTATCCATGTTAGGGTTAAAGTGGGTCCATTTTTTCTCTATCGATTTTAACCATGTGTTCCATTCTTCCTCTTTTTCTTCTATAAGTTTATTATTTTCATTTTCTAGCTGTTCGTTGAATATTTCCCAGTCTTGTTCCAATTTCTTCATCCAGTTCTTCCATTCCTTTTGTTTCCACTCTTCGGATTTTTCTGGGAATTCTTTTTTATTTTTGGTCTCCTCCTCATTGGATTCGTCTTCTCCTAGGATGTCAAGGGAATCTCCATTCTAACAGCGGGAAAGGGACGGGGGCATATATATATAAGTAACCATGCATACAGGCAGCTTAATACTCACAAGCGGAAAGAGTATAGAGGAGTGCTGTAACCCCCCCCTTGCACATGTACATTTTTTTTTTTTATCTTACCTTCACAATAACGCCAGAGACAACGCCTGATGTTAGAGCAACCATCATGATACCCAAGGTTAAGGTCATCTGGTCCTTATCCATATTTAGGATATTATGTTTCCACCCCGAGATTGTTTCTTTAACACAAGGGAGACTTAACAGCGAGCTGCAGGTAGTCCTTGCATTGTCCGCAACTTCTGCAACTTGTTCCATGGTGACTATTCTCGGTGGGATAGTTTGGGTAACTGAAGGAAGTGCGCGAAGTGAGCGGTTTAGCAAAGTAGAATAACTTCCCTGAAATAGAAACAAATTCCATAGCCGTATTGGAAAAGAATAAATTTTCATATGGCCTAGTTGCACCTATCTCATTGGCCACTTATTTTTAAATTTCTTACTTAGGGTAAAGGAAAAAGAATAAAATAATGGATTAAGAATGCCGGTGGCGCTAAAGACTTCTTCTCTCTTACGAGATATATGGAAAAAATAAGAGAGAAGACTAAAAGAAATTGGTGATTTTTTCCTTTATTTAAAAAGAAGGAGAAAATTCAAACAACTATGGACAGACAAACGTAGAGAGGGAAGAAGCATTCAAATGGAATCAGATTCTTGTTATTCTAAAAATTGCATTTTCTGACGAATCAATCTACATCAAAAGATTTTATTTTTCTAAAATGGTTCTCATGCGAATGTCAATATAAACATGAATTGAAGCGGGAAAAAAAAAGAGAAAAATATATTCTTTAAACAAAGGACGCGAAGTCGGTAAAAAATAATATGGGAAAAATCTTATTTGTGCAATTTTTGTATTCTACGATTCAATAACAGTGAATAAATAACCGTGAGGAATACCATCGAGATATATAGATACAGAAATAATAATAAATAATACATAAAAACTAAATCGCGAAAAGAGAACACTGTGGATCGACTGACTGCTACCTATTTTGTTGCGTTTATTTTCTTGTTAGTTAACGAAAAGGTTGAATAATTTTAAATTCGACCGGAGCGAAGTACATTAGAAAAAGATGGCCTCATCAGATATGGGATTTATAATTTACAATGCTAAACTATACTTATAGAAGCGTATTTTCGTTGTATGTGACATATAAATAATATGCGCATAAATGCTGCATTATAGACCCTTATGCAAACAAGAAGAAAGGAGTACAAGATATAGCTCAAGCCTGTTCCTGTGCCTAATTTGTTTCAGTTATTTTATGCACGGCGGGGTTAATAAACCTGGCCTTAGCAGCGTGCAGGATGCATCCATTATTTTATTTATATACGCATTTATTTTTACATTATTTTGTATTTTTAATCGTCCCATTTAAGATTATCAAACATAATATTCCTGTGAGACGCAAATAATTTAATTCGTACGTTAGGATGGAATGAAACGAAACGCAGCCACCGTTCAGATGTTAATCTTGTTTTTGCTTTAAATGTACATATTAGAAGAAATTATCGTTTTAGAAGTTTTATCCTTTTTATCGTTCTTGCACTTATTACGAAGCAAAATGACAATTAGAAGTTACCAACAAAAAGAGAAAGAAAGAAAAAAGAAGAAATTGTAATTTTTTTATAAAAAGGGCACGTATGGATACGATCAAATAGAAAATAGTATTTTGTATAACCCCATCCCACGCGATTGATTAAATTATTTGCCGAATTAAACCGAGGCTGAAAGGAACAGGAGGAATTAACGTGACGTGTTCCTTCGTTACCTAGAAAGGGACAAATAGGTAAAAAATGAACGGAAGAAAAAAGGAGTACTCCTAAATTAAGAGATACCGTCCTATATCTGTTCTGTTTTTTCTGTTAAGAGGTACGTTGCTTCTGTTTTTTTTTTTTTTTTAAATCCGTTTTTATAAACTTTCGTTTTACATAGAATCTCGAGCAAAGGGGAGGAGAAACCCTTCACTTAAGCATGTTTTACTTATTTGCAAAAAGTCTGGTCATTAACAGGTTGACATTTTCGCATTCTACTTAAACAAATTCGTACAAAGTTACCCATTCCAGTTTATTTTAAACAGTATGATGATTACCTCGGAATAGTTTTCTTTTGCGTCTGTAAAAAGAAGTATCGTATTATGAAGGTGGAAAAAGGAGGCCAACAGGCCCTGCACAAACATTTTCTGCTCATTTTTGTTAGCAATATGTAATCTGCTCCTTTTAGTGCTTCACCAAGCAGAGTTACGTAAGACAGATAAGTCCATTTCTGTTCTCTTCGTACCCTTATGAATAGAGCATTAAGTACAGGTGTCATGCTTCTGTGTACGGATGTGTTTGCAAAAATGCCTCTTTCTTAAAAAACGGAAAGAATTAATAAATATTCTGCGTCATCTGACCCCCATCATGCGATAGTGAAAAAAAGGGCTAATAAATGGGTATGCGAACACAATAATAGTTGCCATTCCAGTGACGTCGTTTTACAATGTTTGTACTTTTGCTTCCGTTCCTTGGCGTGGCACAGAAAAAAAGAAAAAAAAAAAAAAAAGAGGTTTTCTCCTTCTCCTGCTATTGGGAAGAGTCACATAAAATGATGCTGTGATGAATTGGTGACTCGTAGATGCATACGGTTGAGCATATGCGTCTACGGCACGCGTGTATAATTAGAGTGGACGTATCCACCTGCACATATAATCACATAGATATCAACATACACAATTGGACCGACAGCAGGAATGTAAGATTTAGTGAAGGAAGAAATTTTTCTTCTAAAAAAGAACGTTCCTTGTGTCGTCTCTACCCAGGTGAACTTTTAGAAATGATATGTGTTTTCTCTTTGGGGATTTGTTCAGTGATGAGGCTTTGTTCTACATCTGTCTTTTTCTTTAAGCCGAATGTAACCTGTTCGAATGTGTAACATATTATAATAAGATCTGTACAGATGGGACAGTGTTGTGATTCGCTGTTCAGATAACTCGCTCCAGCTATTCTACTGCTACTTCTAGATCTACGCTGCTCCTTCGGTCGTGCATAAATCATTTCGGTTGTAGCGTGCTTACATTGGTGGTGTGTATTTATATGGGTGTGTGTGGGATGGTAACTTCTCAAATTGAAAAATGGGAAGGTAACCAAACTGCGAAATTGGCCAAACACCAAATTAGGAGAATATCCAAGAGAGAAATTCAAAAATTAAGCAACTGACCAATGAACCATTTAGTGATTTCTGTTTCCCTCGCTCCAGGTATTGCACATCTTTCACCATGCTGGGATACGCGGCTCTCCTCTTTTCTATAAGCTCAGTCCTCTCCTTAAGCCATACGTTCCACTGTTTGCTCTTGATTAACCTCTTTACGAGGCCATCCTTCGAGTCATCAAAGATGATAATTTTATCGGTTTTCTACTCTTGCCACTTATCGACATATTTATTTTTATAGATGTGTTTCTTTGACTGAGCCCAGAGAAGCCATTCTTTCGATTCTTTTTTTATTCTCTTCTTCCATTTAATACAATTTATCCAATCCTTTATGTACAGTCATTTGATCCATTTTTTATCATTTTCCCACTTTTGCCAGTGTTCATCTTCGTTACGTTTCCAGTCAGGGGATTTCCATTTTTCCATTTGTCTAATTGTCCAAGTATCCCATTCTGATTTGAGCCATTCATGGAAGTTTGATCTATTATCAGTGATCCAGTGTTTCCAATCCATCACCAGGAATTCTAACGCATCAGTTTGAAACCAATTTTCCCATTGTGATCCTACCCATTTTAGACCGATCCAGAAAACGTGGGATCGGTATTCAACATAAATGTTGTCGTTATAATGGAGCCACTTTTTTTCTTAAAGTTCTATCCACCTGGTCCACTCCTGTTCTTTCGCGCTGTACCATTTTCTTGGTTTTTCATTATCCATGAGGGCGTTGAAGTTGTTCAAATTGGTTTCCGCTTTTTTTATCCACTCTTTTCATTCGTTTTTTTTCCATTCTTCCGATACCTTTGTGTGGGCCTTTTGGGTGGCAAGTGTGTTCTCCTTTGGGGAGGATTCTGTGTCTGCACTTTGAGGGTCCTGTGCGTGGGCCCTTTGGATGGCTTGTGCGTCTTGATTCGGGGGGACTTTTGCGTCCTTTTTTGTGGAAAGATTTGTATCCTTTTTGTGCTGTATTTCTGTACCCATTTTTTTCTGCTACCCTTGTATCCCCTTTTTGGGTAATATTTGTTCCACATTTAAGGGTCATATCTGCACCTCCTTCTTTTTCCTTCAGCCGTACGGAACCGTTTTTCGAAGTTTCATTTTCGTTCTCACTCACTTGTACAGACTGAGACGTGAGGAAAAGCGAAAGAGGAGCATGTAGTCGCACAGCAATATGCACGTATACGTGTATGCATTTGTGTATATGGCGAAGGGTTCACTTCCATTCTTTCCGTTGCTATACTGAAGCGCAAGCAAGAATTGCACGTTTCTGTGTTTGTCGTTTTGCTTCTTGAAATTTTTTTTTTCTCACTGAAGAAACATTATTCAGAAGGAAAAGCGAGTATATAATGTATAAACCGAGAGACGTACATGAAACCATGAAGAATGCATCCTTAGTAATGGAATCATTAAGGGTTTATTAAATTATCATGGATATATAAATTAGTACTGTAGGTAATCACTCGTTTGCATAGGGATGATAAATATATGATGTGCTGGATGCGTCCGAATGCTTTTCGTTTATTTGTTTATCGATTGATCTTTCCAGCAGTGAAGAAGTTGATATGTCCATTTAATGAAAAAAAAAAAAAAAAAAAGAAATCTAAGCGATGATGGGATGAAATGAGAAAAAGACGGCACTCTCTCATTCATATGATAAAAATAAATATAGAGAAGGAGAAGAGAAAAATAAAATTCATAAAGGGGCTTGGAGTTTAAAAAAAAATATTAGAAATGGCAGTTTTTTACAAATTTAGGAGAAAGTAATATTTTTCATTACTTTTTTGCCCCTTTTATTTTTCGTCCAATTTTAATACCAATTAGGCCCAAATGAATGCGCCAAAAAATCATTTTGGGGGTCTATCGAACGCTGGTTATATTTTTTTTTTTCACGAAGTTATGTATATTTTTAAAATGGATGGATGATAGCATATTTTCTTTTTCTTTCCATTTTTTCTACTTCCTAATGATAGAATTTCTCTTCCTTTCCTAAATGGGCGCATAGAAATAAAGACGAATGGACATTTCCCGTACGAATAATTCCTGCGGATAGTCCTAATCTGTGGTGGCTCTGGTTTTTCATGACACATCACCACTCCTAATTCGTTTACGGATTCGTTCTTTAATAAGTATGTTTCAATGGCTTCCTTTTTTCATTGTCCCTCCTTTTTTGATTTTTCTGGTATCTATTAATACATCGCAAGGATTATCAGAAGGGGCATAAATTCTTCTGTTTTTCCCCCAAGGAGATCGCCACAGTAAAAACGTAAAACACACTACTTTATCTTCGTGACGTTTGAAATTTTTGAATCATGTTCCACCTACGATTCGGCATAGATGTAGACGCATTAGCAAATAAAAGCCCATGTTCGTTATGCGTACGTACAATATTTTTGTAACGCTTCTTGAACACTCCAATTCATGATTACATCATTCTAACAGATCTGTACGAAGTGGGGGATGTACTGAGAAGTAATCTTAATTTAAGAAGTGCAGCTGAGGATAAAATTTCTCATAAAGAAAAAAGTTCGGGTGATCTCTTATCTTAAAGAGTATGTAAATATCAGTAGAGAATATCTGTCTGCTCATGCATACCGGTTTTACATGAAACACTGATAGCACGTATGATGATTTTTGTGGGTGTTTAGAAAAGAAAAAAAATTACTTCATTTAACTTGCAATGTAGCAACCATTATAAGTGAAAAGCCCTTTACCTTTTACCAGTTGACCAAATGATTGCAGAATTAGGGATGCAACTGTTTAGTGATTCCACAAGGAGGTAATATGATGTAGAGCGTGACCTGAAATGATGCCCATTTTCTGATGCCTCCTGGGAGGTCTAACAAGTTTCCTCAATCTTGAAATGATGCTGAGGGGTTTAAAGAAATGGCAAATATGGAGAAATGTTATAAGTGGGAAAAGTTACAAAAACGAAATGATAGCTAGAATTAACCATGAACGAGGAAAGGTATGTGTCCACAGCGGAAGTGCTGAAAGGACCAGTAGGCGCGTGCACAAACCTCGTCCTTTTGTGCATACAATTCTAATTAGAGAAAAAAGGAAAGCGATGAATTCTGTTTTGATATAACAAGTGTTTTCTTAAGCCGATATATTCTTAGCATAGAAAAGGAAAGTTACATTGGCAAAATAATATAAAAAGAAGGGAAAAGCAGAATTCTTTATGACAAGCATGTTTAAATATATCTACAAACATTCGCATAAGAGACAGATGGGAGTGAAAAGAGGCACCAGTAAAATTTTACATAACAACCCCTATTTTGTCGGGCTCATTTTGAAGGCACATGAGGAACGGGAAACAGCGTATGCGTACCATAAATTTACACATGAAACACAACATGATCTTAAAGGAATAATAATAACACTTCACTTGCAAAAAAAAAAAAAAAAGAGAAGAAAAACTCTTTCCTGTGTCGGAAGTTTTTTCTTGAATTAATGTTCATATTTGAAGCATAGGCCAATTTAAGTAGTTAAATGTGTGTGTAAATATACTTCAGCATTTGTTATAGTAAGAGCTTTTTTACAACAGGCATATTTCAACTATAGGAATAGGACGAATAAAGTATTACTCACAAAAAATAATTTATAACATATTCTTATTTTCCTGTGCATTCGATAAATTTGAAATGTAAAGAAAAAAAAAAAAAAGAGAGAGAAAAAAAAGGAGACATTTAAGAATGAATAATCATTTTAAAAATTAATATTTTCCATGTGGTAATAATAATTTTTAGTTAAAAAAAATTAAAGAAGTACAAACAATCATTTAGAAAAGGAAATATTGATGGAAAGTGTTTTATGTAAAGAAAAAAAAGCGTATATTACTGTGTAGAAATGTCAATTTAGGAATGTCCATCTGGTATATTTTTAAAGAATTAATTTAGTGTTTCGCATTTGTTTCAACATTAGACGATTATGAACTTGTATTTTATTTTTATCCTTTCCCCTCTTTCACTGGGGGGGGCACCTCCTCCTTTTTTTTTTGACTCAACTTGGCGGAGAAATGGAAGCAAATATAAATAAAGAAGAAAAATAAAAGTATTCCATTTTCTCTTTTACAGTTATTTTGTACAGATTTATATGCAGTTCTTACACTAACATCTACTTATTTCGAGTGTGTCTTTTCTTCTATACTTGAAAGGGTAAGGCAAATATAATCCGCTAGCAATTTCTTCTTGTTTCATTTGCGAGAGGCACGAAAGCGTCCTAAATGTTCCCTTGGACTACTGTAATTTTCTACACGCTAAAATTAGTTAAAAAGTTGTTCGGATTTTTCAGAACCATCGGGTCCACTGCTTCTGGGCGATTAATTTGTTAGTGAATGCAGCTAGCCATTTGTCGAAGGCAGCAGTTTTATCATTCTTCCATTTGGTCCATGCAGGAGTGTCCTTGAAGATAACGCTCTTTTCTATTTTATCGGTCCATTTTTTCCATTGGTCTGCTTCCGCCCCTTTTCGTACGTTCCAGTTTTCATAAAGTGCTTTATATTCTTCAGGAACTGTAATATCATCCTTGTTTGGACAGTGGAAGAGCCATCTCATCCATTGCTTATCCTCCCCTAATCTCCAGCGTATTGAATTGCATTCTAGCATTTGTTGTTTTTTCCATGTTTCCCAGTTTACACGAAGAGCTGCATTTAAGTTATTTTGGTGGTCGTTAATCCATTTTTTAAAATCGTCCGTAATATATTTCTTTAAACTTTTTTCAATCCATTCTTTCCATTGAGTCTCTTTCCATTCTTTTGCTTTTTTTAATATATTGCTTTTGTATTCCATATCCAGACTTTCGTTATAGTTGTTCCATTTTTTCTCTGCGCTTTGGAACCATCCTGTTTCTGAATCTCCCAAATTTTCAATCCATTGTGTTCTTCCATCTTCAAGAACAAGGTGAAATTCCTTCCAGTTCTCTTCGGCTTTCTTTAGCCATTTGGAAAATTCATTCAACTTCCATTCGAGTGGTCTGAATCTCCATTCCTCTACGAATTCGTTTGGGTCAGGTGCGGTAACTACTGCAGGAGGTTCGGGTTCCTTGACGACTTCGGTAGTGACAGGTTCTGTGGGTTTTCCTGCTCTAATTTCGGCAACCTTAAGAGGTAGAAAAATGGAAACATAAAAATTTATACTGAGTCATTACAGGAGTGGATTAAAGATATATAGGCAACTATACGTATAACGGAACATAGGAAAAATGATCTGTGAAGCGCGGTGATGTAGTCAGTGGAGCTTTATCAGTTCCTGTTTCGTACGTGAACGCCAGAATATCTGAGGAGTGCCGAGGATAACACAACAATGCTAAAAGATATGCTGCAAACCATTTTGATCTTGGTTTCCTTAATAGGATGGGTATTTTCAATAGGGGATAAAAAAGGACGAGTAAACACTTTCGTGTTTTTTTTATTCAATAAAAAAAAAAGAAAAAGGAAAAAAAGAGGAAAAAACAGGAAAAGACGGAAAATCAGATAATACAATATAGTATAATAGCACGTAACGTAATATAGAATGTGACGTAATACAATGTAACGGAATATAATACAATGATAATAAATAAATTTGTGGCCAGATTCAAAAAATATTGGGGTCTCGTTACACGGTATAAGAGTAAAAAAAGAAAAAACTAAAATTAAAAATAAATTGGAAAATGTTCGAATAAGTATGTGCTATTTATATGATTAAAACATATTCAGAAAGAATAGACGAAAATTAAAATGTTCTAATAAATAATGTAATGTGTACTGATCAATAATAGATATAGATGCATTTATTTGCCACTCAATGATTGTTTCTAAAGCTCCTATTTGTACAGATTTTACATGTTTAAGAGGAAATTCATCAAATGATAACCGTCATTTAACTAATTATGTCTTGAGGACGAAATTTTGTTACCTTCTTTCTTTCTTCTCTTAAAATTGAGTTGGCAAATTTTTATAAGTTTGTATATCTTTTTATTATATTGTTATTTTATTATTTTTTCCTTAAAAAAAAAGAAATGGAAACAATTGAATAGATTAGCAACTCAGAGAGTAACGACCAATACGATTTATTGTTTTATTATACTACCATAGCCAATATGTTAAATTTAAATAGATTTTTTTTTTTTGGAATTTCTCGTTTCAGCAGTTTCTTTTCTTTTATAAATAATAGGATTTTAGAGGGTAGTAAACATTGCATAAGAGTATAATGAAACCTGGTGGTGGCTTATGGGATACTAAATAAAAAAAGATATATATTATGTACATGTCAAATTTATTTTTTCAGTGTGACAATTCAGGTTACTCCACCGTTTACTCTAGGTATATGTCGTCATTAGAAGGATAGTTTAATGCTAATTGAACGCACCATATATTAAAATATTGCAATTTAAGAAGAAACAACAAAAGGTCTATAACATGAAAATTGATCTCTAAAAATAAGAAAGGAACAAACTCAGGCTAGAGGATTATAACGATGACGTTCATAAAAAATAGTTTTATGCTCTTCGTTTTTTCATTGTCGATGAAATTCCGCATCTTGGAAAAATCTTTCAATATTATTATATTTATAGTATATATCTTGGACTACAATGGGGACATTCTAAAATGGGAAAAAGGAAAAAAAAAAAAAAAGAGGAAGAACTCGGGACTGAGAATAACAATGATAATAAAATGTATAACCTTATGCTCCCTTTCATAAGAGGTAATTTTACAGCGCTTTGCTTTATAATTTCTTTGTTTGTTCTTGATGTTTTCACTTTGGCATCGTCTTATCATTATAGATTTGTTCTTTTGTTTTTTTTTACGTACCATTCCTCTACGCAGAAAGGAAAGAGAAAAAAGAAAAATAATTACGCGGAGAATATTCATTGAATGTAGAAAAAATGGCATTTTTTTTTTTTTTAAGTCAAATTATGGACGTGGTTTGGAGAGTTTTCCAAATTGAGGGCAACATGGTTTGACTTTTATTTAAAATCTTCATCATATAGAATTAATGAAGTGGAAATAGAAATGTCTGTGCAATAGAGGAAATCTGCGTTTTTTTCCCGTTTATTGCAATTTAAGTAAAAAATTATAGTCAACAAGAAGGGACACTTATTTTGTTTACTTACAGGGGAACATTAATATATAGCAATGTGCAGAGTATTATATGCGTTTTGTTAATACATTGTTATTCCGCGTTATGAGTCCTTTTGTTGTACAATAAAGGATTTAATAAAGGGGGGAAAGATTCTTCCAAAAATGTTGAGTAAATGTAAAAACACTACGTATCGTTTTGTTTATTTTGCTTCTCAGTGAATATTGTTCATATTATGTCGACATGAATTAAAATAGGGAATGAATGATGGTTGGGGCGAAATATAGGAAGAAGCAAAAACATACTTTGTACACTGATAGGGGACAGCCCCGATTCAGAACTGTGCAATAACTGTATAAATTATACAATACCATGGGGGGCACTATTTACCAAGGCTTGTAAAGTCCAGTTGGGTTGTTGCCAGACATTTCCAAATAGGTACTTGTCATCGTGACATGTATACAATTTTTTTAGAAGCAAAGGAATTGTCTTATACGAAGATCCTTGGCCTGCCTTGGTTAAATTATTTATTGTGCACAATGCGGATTATTATACCTTTACGAATCTTTTGAATTCAAGGCAAATATAGTATATTCTTGTAGATATATCTACATATGTCCGTATAACGAAGTGATGCTGCGCAGTGCGGGTGCAGTATTTTCGTCGCATTCTATCAGTTATGTAAAAAGTTCGTTTCCTTAAAATAGAAAAAATAACAGACATGTCTTAAAACGATTATTAAAGGGGTGAATGCGGAAGCGTACTAGTGAAGACTTCACTACCTGTCCCCGCATTCGAATGAAAGAGGGAATATACAAAAACGCGGCTGCTCTTTAGGCTCCTATTGTGTGTACGTCTTTTGTAATAGCGGAGGAACCCGTCGCAATGGCATCACCTATAGATTGAAAACCTTGTTCTGAACGTAGAGATTGTTGCCATTCTTTTCTAGATATTAAAGCGTGGGTTAAGCAAACGAATGCTGGAAAGAGCTTAATCAACACGATGTTATTATACAGGTTTTATGTTATCTGTCTTCTTTTCCGTTGATATTGGTGTACATGCCGATAATTTTTTCTTGGCGCCTTCAGTTCGTACGAAGTAAAATATTTTTTTTGAGCGTGCCTATTGAGGATGCATGATTCGCTACCATAAACAGATGCCATTCTAATTTTTGATTCCATAATACACTTGCCAATTCTGGGGGATTCACCAAACAATGAATCGGCAACCCAATCGTTATATAGTTGTCCTCGTTTGCGAAGTACATTTTTCTAGGCATGGGAAAAGAATAATCGTATGCTCAAATTTGTTCCTTTTTAATAGACTCTAAATAACACCGTAAAGAGAACACAACGGACAAGCGCCGGCACGCAGAACTCTCATAGAACCTGTGATTAGCAAAATATGTCATTTTAAAAAAAATAAACCATCGATTTGGGTAATTATAGGCAGAGGAATCAGTATGAAAAAATTTTCATGTTCAGCGTTTTTTTTTTTTTTTTACATAAAATGGATGGGAGCTGCGCTTATAATATGTGCTCTCTCCCACACGATGATAACATGAAGACTCATTCATAATAAAAAAAAAAAGGAAAGTAAAAAAATTGAACGAATCCGGTACAATTTGAACTGACTTCCTACATCTTTTTCGACTTAACCTAATGCTAATAATTACGATACTACAATGCAAGAATAATAACTTTCTTCACATTAGGGGCGGACACAACAATGTAGGTATAAAATATCTAAATATCTGCCATTTGGATTGAACGCTGAAGGGGTGATAAATTGCCATTTTGCACTAGCTTAATGGTATAATAAGGACAAAATTAAGAATTCCTTTTTTCTATGTTAACTATCTATGAGAAGTCCTCTACTTACTACGTGTGTTTTGTGAGCAATTTCCTTCTTTATTTAAGATTGGTTCGAGTAATTAATACCATTTTTGCTGTATTTGCATGACGCATGCTGAACGTCTATGCCAATGGCGTACATACTTAGAAGACAATTTTTGTAGAGCCCCATGTGAATGTTCACTCTTGCGTACATATCAAAATCGTCCGTTATTAAAATATACATTTCTCTGGAGGGAAGCATTTTTTACATCACAAACAAGATAGCACTGTGGGAATAGATGAAAAAACGCTTTTCTTTGACCGCGGAAGGAAGGCAACGTATGTGATACGTTAGGCCCTCATCCTAGTACGTAGCTGTGTTAACCTATAACCGGAAATCTAGAAGCAGTAAAGTGAACGAGACAAAAATTCCATTTTCATAGAAGTGATCACTGGACCTGTTCAAGTAAGGGAAATATTGTGACGAAATTTCAAAAGGGCTGAGATAATAAGGAGGCACTCCATTCTTAGCCTTGATTCAGCAACATCAATCGGGTTATAATTAGAAATAGAACTGGGTAGCAGCGTAATTTCAGTTGCATATCTGATCCCAGAAGAAAGGATCTCCTTTTTTAAGTATCACTATTGTATTAAGTATATGTTTATACTCCTTTAGGGGAGAGCTCCCTTGGCATTATACCAAGTCGCATTTCCTTTATTTTTTGTCCATTTTTGTTAATTACTTGGTTTCCTTTTTCATTTTAGGATGCACTAAATTTTTGTTCTTTTTTTCTCCTTAATGTGCCAGTGTGTACTTATAGATCTATTCTTCCGTGCACACATAACATGGTTCATTTTGTAATTCTGTTTTTAAAACAGTTTTGCAGAGGAGGGCATGTAAGTGATACTCTGCTACATTGACTTTGCGCAGAGCAGTAGGCTTTATTGGTTGCTTCCCATTTTGCTTCTCCGTTTCTAATTTTACGTAGTATTTTTTTTTCTCTTTTACCTTATATAATGGTCGAAAAGGAGTCCCACGATGAAGAAACGCGCTTGAGGGGAAGTCGTCTTGATGGGGCACCAAAGCATGATTCATTTTTTAATAAGGATGGGTTACTATTAAGAA
>NW_008481858.1:0-8675 GCF_000524495.1 Plasmodium inui San Antonio 1 | reverse complement strand
ATGTTGATCGCTTTATTGTGTACTCTTTTCTTTTTATGCTTATTCTAACCTCCTATCTATATGGATTAGAAGGATAATCTTCCGATTGGCACATTCATTTTCTTAAGATGTCATTTGGGGATTACTTTCGTGAAACTTTACCTTTCACGTTAAAATGAGAACGGTTAAAAGGGAAGGAGTCCATTTGAAGATGGGGGGAAAATACCACTAGCGTGGTAGCGATGCTTCTACTATTTGGCTCATTCTTTTTATGCTTTCCATTTCACATTCCTTGGATGAAGCAAAAAACCTCAGAAGAATTTACAGTTAGGTGTGGTACCACCTGTGCGCATCTTCCTCCTTTTGTATTTTTAGCAGTCGATGGATGTTACATAGGGTGTTATACCTGCAGAGATGGGTGATGCATCTCACACACATTCGAAATGTGTAGAGGAGACGCTAATGAAAGAGAAGCAGGGGGAGTGCTGAATTATTAGTCCTAAATGTTAAATCGATTCGGTGTTCACGTTATTATTGAGTAGAGCCATCTGATCAATAACAGCGTTGGCAATGCCTCTACGTTGTGATGCTCGAGGTTTTGTAGAGCACCATACGGAGATAGAAGTTAATTTCTGTTTCTGCAATAAGGCATCTTCTGTTGAGGGGCATCTTCCTTGTTTCTTACATTTCAGTTAGTTAGATAAATTGTGTTCGCGTGGTTTAAATTTACAGTTTTTGGACTTCATTTTTAGATTCCCTCTAAATAGTGCGTCACCATATAACAATAGCGCAGACAATTACAGGGAGACATTCATTTATCTATGAATACTTAAAGCACTCTATCTTTTGCATAACGGTGAAATTAGCATCACCAGTAAAAGAGGGGTAGCGAGTTGTAACAGAATCGATTAACCATTCCATATCGGTCTTGGAAAGGTGTCATCACATTTTTAAAATGTAGCTGTGTTCGTCTGTGCGGAGGTGTTCTGTGCTCGACAGGACAGATAAAAGAGGGCCTAGTGGTCATGTTAGTGCAGCCGTACCTAATTCTGTCTGATGATTGTTAAAGAAGTAAATAGTTTATTTTATTTTCCCAATGGGGAGTACGTTTAAATAATGGGAGAATATAGTTGTCTGAATTAAAAGGTACAGGTTTGAGGGATGTATTTACTTCCTCATTGTGATCTAACCTTTTTGGGAGTGAATGATAAGAGAGGACTTCCTGAATCCGGTCTTCTCAGTAATGTAGAAATGTATTAACAATGTTTCACGCCAGAATTACGTTTACACGAAGGCGGCCCATCTAGCATATAGTGTCGAGAAATGTGAAGGTAGGACGAAGAACGGTTAAGTTGCACACTGGCGATATTTCCCTCTACTTGGACGCAGTAAACAAGCGACTTATTCTTTTTAAACAGGGGGGAAATTTCGAATGGAATGGAGACCCAACAAAGTGGCTCCTGTATGAAAAAGTATGCATCTTTAAAATTGAAGAAGAAGCAATAATATTAAAGAAGGATAGTTAATTAAAAATTACAAAAGAAAAAAAAAAAAAAACAGAAAAAGAAAAGGAAATGTGTTAATTCTGCAATGGCGGAGAGAGAAATGCTCCTCTTCGGAATCCTTAATAAACCTTGCTGCAACTCTCGATATTGATACGTTTGCACGGTTCACTGATGTCTACAGAGAAACAGATGAATCACAGAGTTTATTCCATGGACAGATACCCTTTTGAGTGCGCTTTTCCTTATGGGCAAAATGTGCAAGCTAATGACAGATTTGCAGGAGAAGATAGTGAATATCGAATTAGGACACTACAAGAATGTGCACTTGTTCGTCAATGAGTCCGAAGAAGTTTCGTTGAACTTTATTTCTGTCTGGATTTGTTCCGTTTCCAATTCCTCCGTTCGGACCTGTCTCCTCTGGACTTCTTTCGTTGGAACTCCCTTTGTTTTTGTGTCTATCCTTATCTTGGACACAGGCACTTAGCCGACATTCTACCCCCCCTCCTTGTGTTATAAATGGCTATGGGCAGGGATTTCAAAATATAAACCCTTCGTGCTCCCACGACGTAATATAAATCTACCAAACAAACAGAAGATATGCAATTAACAGTGGACTAGTGAACCCTTCAGCGGCACATTCCTTAGTGAAACACCGTTTCTAACACATGAACTTCATACGATTCAGTTTCGGGTTACTATATATAATGTATGAACTCTTAATTCGTGTAAGAAAGGAGCGTTAGGATTAATATGGTACTACATTAATATCCTCTTATTTTCAGCAGGCTTTCCTTTAGAAAGTGCATTTCGAAAGGGGGAGACATTTTTGGAAACATTTCGTTCTTCAATTTCAAGCTCCTCTATTCTTCTAATTACTACAGAAGTCGCATATGTGTTCATACATTAGCTTGCTACCACGAAAATACCACCGTACAGACAGGGGCGCATGTCCTTCGGGAAGGGCACTGCAACGCGTAGGAAGAGACATCTGCTAACCCTACGTATTGAAGTAATATACTTGCGACAATTTTAGGTAGGAGCATCAAGGAAAATTCGCCCAAGGTAGTGACAACCAACTGTGGGGGGGTTAAAGATAATGGGGGAAATTTTCGCGGTTCTATTTTGCAATCTTGAGCTTGGAAATGAGCACCCTGTTTTTTATCTTCACTGCTGTTTCAGTTCATAAATTTCTCTTCCTCTTCTTTTTTTTTGGTCCTAGGGTGCCGTTAAGTGGGCGTGATATTTAATCCTCTTAATATTTCTACATAAATGTCAGATAGTCACATTAGCCATCATTAATCCTGTGCGGGATGCATGAGAAAATTTTAAGCAGGACCCTTCCGAAAAATAAATGATAAGGAAGAAATCAAAGGAGTGTAAGGTTCAGGAAGATAATTCTTTTGGTACCGTTGGCGACAGCTTTCACTCCAAGAGACTGGCGGTACCTGCGTGACTTTTCCAGAAGCTGATCCATAGGCAGAGATATAAATCTCCTAGTTTGACTTATGAGAAGGTTGCATAATAATCGCCATAATTACGCAGTAGTGATTTTCCCTTTGTCTTTTTCATGTCCGATGCCACATTATGTGATGCAATCCATTATTTTGAGGACTTGAGAGAAACGGGAAATGATTCATTAGCAAGAATGTATGCAATATATGTAGCTTGTATATGTTTTATTCTTTTCTTATAGTTCCTATGCTTCGCGCTTTATGTAGAAGTACAATGTGAAGGAATGGAAATCCATTTTTCCTGTTTTCTCCCTCAAGAGAAATAAGTAGAAGTGGATTTGAAAAATTCCTGTATGGTACTATTATGTAAGGATTTTTTTGCAGTAAGAAGAAGAGAAAGAAATAAATGAAGATAAACCATTTTGGGTGTCTTTCGCTTCAGTTTAGTTAAATTTAGTAAACAACGGTATTTATCGGAATCAGCATAATAGAGTGCGACATAGTTTCTATTTTTCGTATAGAGTCCATTCCCCATAGAGTCTCTCAGAAAGGGAAGATTTTGATGAAGATCTTAATTTCATATGTAATACAAGTGATACAGTATATTATGTCTTACTCTAGGGTCCTGTGACATACGGGAATTTTTGCGAAAAAATAAGCAGCTAGCTGCAGGAAAAGAATATATGTGTATACAAATATTAGCAGAAAATTATCATGCATTATTTAGGACAAATTGACCTCAGTTATGATAGGTAAGGAATGCTATCGATTGGGAGTTCTTTCTATACTTATTGCGTATCCTTCCTTTCCAAAAGAGAAGGAATAGGGGAGCCG
Organism: Plasmodium inui San Antonio 1; assembly: GCF_000524495.1. Classification (NCBI taxonomy): domain Eukaryota; phylum Apicomplexa; class Aconoidasida; order Haemosporida; family Plasmodiidae; genus Plasmodium; species Plasmodium inui. The sequence goes on along the minus strand of NW_008481858.1, from coordinate 4,906 downwards.
AAATCAGAGAAGGACAATAGGAAGGAATGGCGAACTGTAGAGCACAATGAGGAAAAGATGAAATGAGAATGATGAAAGGAGTATTGATGGGACATACCTGGATATCTATATATATGTATGTAGCACCCTAGGGAGGAGCTCCTTCAGGGCGTATGCACTTACAACAAATGCCATTCGAGTGTATGACCGCTTAATCGTTCTTTCTCATATTTCTCTTAACTGAATGTCAGGAATAAATAAAGGGGACAAGGAACATGATGCTTCAGGAATATAAATGCCCGGAAGATGGCAAGAACAAATAATCAGGGGTAGTGATTCCTTCTTCATGGATATTTCAGTTTATTCAAATAAAGTTAAGAAAGTTACGTTTCATACGACCATTGGAAGGTATTTGAGAAAGAATCCGGAAAGACAAATACTTCTAAACTGCCGCAGTTAACGGGCCATAAAGAATACGTCCTTTATTTTGTGCTGAAAAAGGGGTAGTAATCCTTTCCATATAGCATGAAATTTCTCCATTATATTTAGCAATGAGAACAATTATATACAAATATATGTATACTTCTGCTCACATCCAGTAAATTTAGGCTCTCTAACCCCGATTAAGAGTACGTTGAAGAACATACGAAGTTATGTGCGAAAGGCAACGTACACCTGGAGTTGATTTTTTTCTTTTTTTTTTTTTTAATGTTTTTACTGGAAGAATCAGCTTTATTGAGATTGAGACCATCTTTTTCTTAAGACCCACCATAATTTATTTTTATATATTTTCTTACGTAAATTCTTTTCAATTGCGCCTGATTTTATTCAAATTTAATCTTTTTTTTCTATTCACCCAAGGAAGCATAAGAATATTGAATTAGGTAAATGGATACAGATAATAACTATGAAATAAATTTAAATGAAGCGCATTTTAAAATAGAAGATGAGAGAAGGAGCACTTCTCATATCTTTACCTATTGACCAAAAATTTTGTTGCGTCCTATTCTTTTCTATTTTTATTTTTATTCTTTTGGTTTACCGAATGAATGAAAAATTCAGAGTATGAGTTTTAATTTTTTCTTTATCTTAAAAATGTAGACGTAAAATACAATAATAAAACAGAACAGCTAGGAATTAACATGTTCTATTTTTAATCCCTTGTTTATGTACAGATTAGACATATCTTCACAAATTTTTAATCTTCCTAAGGAGTAAGTCCTTAGATATTCCTCTAATTTGGATTAATCTCTTAGAAGACAGTGTATCTTAATGTTTTATTAGAGCATTTTTGACAGTTGTCCTATTTTGTAGGAAAGAAATAAGCAGTAAAAAGTGAAGACGGAGGTGACAAATGGACACATATATATGTACCTATATATCCATATAAATATGTATATGTATGTAGGTATAATGGCCTGATCATCTTATCTAATTCCTTCTACATTGTTGAAGATGTAATTTACATATAACAGGAATATATATATTTCCTCTATATGTTGAGGAGAACACTATAATTAAGAGAAAAAGGAAGGAAGACGGATAGAATTTCGTTTCCTTTCTCTTTTATATATAAGACCCATAAGAACACATGAAGAATTCAAAAAGGAGCAATTGCGCTCTACGAACAGCTGGTATAGCTAAATCCTGTGAGGGCCACAATGCCAATGCAAATGTCGTAAATTGTAAGAATAATGAAACCAATGAAATAAAGGCACAACGATGTGCCTTCTCCAAGAGAGTCCCTATCCTGTTTGTTCTTTCTACTTATATGTTCTTCAACGTAAGTCTTGAAAAAAAAAAGTGGATGAGAATATAGATATAAAAACATGGAAATGCCTGCACTACAGTCGCCACTCAAAGTGCGCAGAGGGAAGCCCATGTATATGTATATATAGCTATGTACTATGTGCCGTACGCCTGTGCTACTGTGTCCCTTTGTGACGGTGGCCCAATGAGTCTCCTTGGTTACAAGTCATGTCGCCACGTGCTAGGGCGTGTCTATTCGTACTTGTCATACATATCATACGGAGCACATGTAATGTTACAAGGAGGGTTCTTACCTTCGTTGTTTCTCTTTTTTTTTTTCGATATTTTATATTTCTGATATGATGAACTTCCTCCCACCCAGGCGCCGCATAAGAACGGTTTCGATGTGCAGGATGGTGTTTCGAAGTTATACATGAATCGCATGGCTCCTAGGAATTTAGCAACACAGAGAAAAGGAAATAAATCAAAGAATGTGCATAAACTTGCAAATAAAAAATTGACGGAAAATGCATCAGCTGTGGAAAACACCAGGAAGGGTGGTAAAAAGGCCATTGAGGGGGGAGAAGAAGAAACAACCGAACAGGATACTGAAGAGACCATTCAAGGGAGAGCAGAGAAAACATCCAAAAAGGGTGCTGAACAAACCACTCAAGGCAGAGCAGACAAAACAACCGAAAAGGGTGCGGAAGAAACCACTCAAGAGAGAGCTAAAAAGGTGGTTGAAGCAGTGAAGGAGAAAGAAAATTACATCGGAACCAATGTCACCGATAATACAACTTCTTCCCGTATATTGCAAGAATTGTCTGACGATATAGACAATGCTAATAAGAAAGGAAAGGAGAAGTTACAACACGCTCCAAAGCGGCATCGGCACCGAAAGAAAAAGCTCAAAGAATCTGAAGAAGAACCAAACCAGGAGAAGAATACACAGGAGCAGTTATGTGGAAAAAGAAAAATCGTAGATAACCATGCACAAAGACTACCAGAGTATAGTGAAAGTTCAGTGCGATATAATACAGAAGAACATGTGGATGATTCAGACGAAAGGCACGAATTATTATTTCAAAGGTTAAGAACATTAAAGAAATACACAACTCCCAGGGCTCATACTTTCTACTACGAATATATATATTCCCGCGGAGGACTGAGCAATTATGAAATAGATATCAAATTAGGAGAAATGGAGGAGGTACCTAAAAAACGGAAATTATGCTCTCTCTATTGGCAATCATACAGAAATGAACAACAAAAATATTTTGCAGTTAGGGAATATTTAGTAGAAAAATTTTTAGAATTAAGAAAAGAACAAAGTCATGAAGCTGTCCTGAAATATAACGAGAAATGGGAGAAATCTGAAGAAATAGTTGGTAATAACTTTACAGAGCAGCACCAACATGTTGCTGATGTCTTTTATACATTCGTGGGAAAAGAAAAATTCAGCAGAGATAATTTCAAAGAAATCTTAAAAGACATGAGAGCCTCATGGAAAGAAGTCACCCGTAAGACAAGGGACGAATGTGTAGCCCTTTTTGAAGAACCAGTAGTCTTAGGACAAGGAGTCCAAGTGACTAAGCCCAGCTTAAGAACCATGATCGCCAAGGCAACTGAGGGGGATTATATAGATTGCTCCTTTCTGAGTATAATATGGAGGCTTCTAATATGTAGCTGATAATAGGAGAAAAGATAATGGAGGACACTGGAGGGGCAGGTAGATTTTTACCATTCCGAGAAGGTCTTAATGATGTGGAAACTAAGAGAGCTTTCATGCTTTAATTTCTCTTTTACTGATCTATTACGGCCAAGAACAAGCCAATGCCTCTGAAAATAACTCCTAGTCTGCAAATGAGAAGTTCTTTATCTGTTTGTTTTTCACATGTTATGTTCCAATATTCTGTCAGGATTTAAATTATGTCATGTCCAAGAGAATTTCTTCTTTGTCACCCGTTCGCACAGTGCTACTCCTCGAGCGACCGCAATGCATCGTAAGCTCGGTAAAAGCCTTGTTTTGAACACGTGGAAGTAATTTAGGAGAGGGAGTCGTAAGATGTGTGCATATACATTATGACACATGTGACGGAGTCTTGTTGCAGAAATGGAGCATAAGGGGAAAGAGCCCCCAAAGGACGATTTATTTTGTTGTAAAGTTCCTTCTCTGTTTTTTCTTTTCAGTTACGAAAGAAATTCCTCAAAGTATAAGGAAGACATGCGCATGTTTTCAAAATTATGTACTATTATCGTTCTCCTATGAATATGCTGTTCGTGGCTCATTTCACAGATTTGTAGACGACTGCGTGAGTGAGTAATGCGTTTACGATATTTTGTTGTTTGCTTAGCCTTGAATAAGTTCCAAAGGATCATTTAAAATTTAAATGAGCCTTATAAGAATAACAAGTTATAATTTAGAGTTGTCTTGAGGGAGGCTACACTGTTCCGGAATGCAGCAATGAGGATGTCTTCTTCGTACACTAGAGAGGGATAATGCGATCTCCTTAAATAGAAGCGTAGGAGTTATCCCATGCATAAGTAACCCTAATTTGTAAATTGGCCGAATATGCATTACAGTTTCCGGATGTTTGAAAAAAATATCCTTCCTTCAATGCAGTCTGATTCATTCGCATCTGTACTATATATATTTAGGTTTGCTTTATTTTTCGGTTGAATTCCGGATTTCCATTTTCGGAAGTGTTACAGACAGGGTTAGTAATGCAACAATAGACTTATTAATTGTCATCAGCATGCATTAATATACTGACAGATGGCCATCATCTCACATTTCAAGAAAACCGATGCCACACACTTTTCACAACTGCACAACGAACATATGATTATGCTGGGAGCATACAAATCCGAAATGGGGACATAAAAACACGTTTGAGCAAAATGTATTACGTCTAAATTTTAGAAGGCAATAATGTCAGGCGAAGAGAAAAGATGTTACAGAAAGGGAGATGCATTCTTAAATGGGTGAAGTGCTGTATTGCTAGCAGGCATGTGAGTAGATGATTTTTAAGAGAAGCATTTCCATGTAAACTAGTGTCCTTATTTATTCGTAAGTAAATATGTGTTAACTTCATTTTGCACATGTTTTCTATAAATAAGTTTATGAGTAGTGAATTTCATGTCTCCGCTTTGAAGAATTTGAGTTACATATTTGACC
>NW_008481857.1:274921-324677 GCF_000524495.1 Plasmodium inui San Antonio 1 | reverse complement strand
CGGCTGGAGGAGGAGAAACGGCTGGAGGAGGAGAAGCGGCTAGATCAAGTGAAAAGAAAGGTTGAGTTGAGGCGGCTGCAGGAAAAGAGGCTAAATGAGGCGAAACGGGAAGAGCATCAGAGGGGAGAAGGAAAAAGAACGGAGCAGCAGGCTATTCCGGGAGCAATAGAAATGACACAAGGAGAGGAAAATAAAGAAACGGAGAAGACACAACAAAAAAAGGACCTATTTAGCAAGATTATGAAACAAATTTATACGGTGACCCCGCTAGCCTACTACCGAAAGGAGGATAAGGACAAAGACGAGAAGGAGAAACATCATGAGGGAAAAAAAGACAGCGACGAAATGGATGGAAGAGTGGAAAGATCCTCATTGGAGATAGATAACGGGAAAGGTACAAAGAGGAACAACTTTATTGATGAAAAAAAAAATTTAAATATCGATAGAAGGGAAAAGGATGGAGAGGAAGTAACCACTGCATACCATAACAACGATGTGGGGGATGACCAAAAAAGGGAGGGGAAACATCTGCCGAACCTTTCTTGCGCAAGGAGTTACTCCATTTTTGAGAAAATGGAAAGGGAAAGAAAGAAGAGTTTTAGGGGGAAGGCATCCATGAATGGCAACAAAGGCGGTTCCAATAAACTTGGGAAGAGGGATTTGACAAAACACGCCTACGTGAACAATTCTGTAATAATCAGCCATGTCATAAGTAGGGGGAAGGATGAAGAGGAACATGTGCCGAGTTCCCACAGGGGGGACTCCGCTGGGGAGGAGACAGATGGTGAAGCGTCTCCTGGTGAAGCGTCGCATGGTGAAGAATCGCATCGCAGAGTAGGAAACCACTTCGAAACGCGTGACGATTCGATCCCTAGAACCATACTGAATGAGGAGAAAAAGAATGAGCTGGTAAAAATGAGGAACCAAAATCTCCAGTATAGCAACGTGCGTGAGGGGAATTTACGCAGTTTGTTAGGTGACGTGTTGGGGGAAGGAAGCGTCTCAGTCCCGAGTAACGAAGACGAGTTCTTTGACGTGGATGAGGAGGATTTCTTCGCAACAGAAACGGAGGACTCTTTTTTGAAAATCGACGATGAGGAGGGGGAGCAGGAGGAAGGAACCATGGAAGATATAAAAACGCATGTTTATAGAGAACTATATGGTGGGCGTCGGTACGGGCGAGGAGGCAGAAATAACTTAGAGTTGTCATCTCTGTGGGGTAATGAATCCCCCCAAGGTGACAGTTCCCCGTTTTACTCGGCGGAGCTAAGAAATCTGAGCACTTACGATTTGTACAGGAAGCAGATAAGCACAGATGAGGTAATGTGGAGAAATTCAAAAAGATTGTCCCGAAAAGACGAATCGGTAAGTAGGAGCAGTGCAGAGGGAGAATCGAAAGATAACATCTCGAAAAGCAGTCAAGATGCCTACTTTGACTTTGAAAAAAAAAAATTTTTTAACAGGGAAGAGAAATATAAGATGTCTGCAAATAGTATTAGTGGCTTATCCAGTGACGACTCGATTGTTGCTCGGAGAAAAATGTATTACCTGGATTCGTTGAGAATTCACTACGATGAAGGGAGTGACCCCTTCACTAATTACTCCTTCGAAAAGATAGACACACGAAATTACCCCCGTGAGGGAAAGTATGCACCGGACGAACACCATAGCGGCAGTGATGACGAGATCCTTGCGACGGTCATGGACAATTTGAACGGCTCGAATAATAAGATCAAGTCAATTGGACTGAGTTACCACATTGAGAATGGGCGAGGGAACATGTCGGGAGGGGTGGCGGAATACCTCCACAGGCGGCGCTCCGGAATGGTTCCTCACGTTGATAGGCTTCACCTTGATCCTCTCCACGCTGATGGTCTCCATGCTGAAAGTCTCCATGCTAACAGTCTCGATGCTGATGGGGACTACACTGGTGGATACCACGCCGGTGCGCACTATACCGGTGAGCACTATACCCCCGGGAACTACACCCGTGGGCACTACACCCGTGGGCACTACACCCGTGACAACTATACCAGTGGGAACTGTACGGATCCCCATCATGACGACCTTTCCTCGTCTTCCCTTTACCACAGCAAAACCCAGTCGCACATAAACGCCACGAGGAATTTCCAAAGGGTGTACTCGCGCCAGTAAAGGCGTAACATCCTTCGCTGCTTGCGAGTTCGTACCATATGTGCATCTCCCCAAATGGGAAAAAAAAAATGAAAACATTCCCTGGGCGATCATGTGATTTCAACTTGATGCCACTTAATTTTTTGTTCGCCTTCTCCTTCCTCTGCCAAGGGCGTGTACTTGGAAAGGCGCCACAGGTGCATACAACTATATGGATATGTACCTGTACATACACGTGTACTTATTTGGCTACCAATTGGTGTTTGCATTCCAATTCTAACTTTTTCCTCAAACAGTCGTGATAAAAATCACCTTACCCATTTGGCGAAATAGAGAGAAGAGTGATACGACTTTTCCCCAGCGTTGCATTGAGCAGAAACGTTTTTTTCTACTTCCGTGCGGGAGTGGAGGAGGGATATATATATTGGGCATTAATTGACCACAGTTGGGAGCATTTTTCGCTTTCTCGTTCCACACTCACCTGAGTCAGTGCGCAGTGTACACATGTGTGTGTATGGCGGTATGCCACAATAATCGCAGCAAGAAGAAGAAGCAGAACAACCACAACAACCACAATGCCGTGGATTCCGATTCTTATGGAACCCCCTCTTTTTGTGTTCACTCGAATAAGTAGCAGAGTATATACAATGGGGTGTACACGTCTAACCAATTGAGAGAAAACAACCCCGGCGCGTTCACTATGTAGATGCAAATTGATCCACAAAATGGCAATTCGTGGGAGAACAATGTAGAGTGCTTTTTTTTTTTTTTTTTTTTTCTTTCTCAGCTATACCTTAATGTATAAAGCAATCCGTGTCACCTTTGCAACGATTTAGACGAATGTCAGTTGCGCTGACGCGGGATGTCATCCCAGAGAAAGCCATCCTGTGTTGGTAGCACGCAGCGTAAATATATCGTACATACAGGTTGTCACAGTAGGTATTATTGAATACATATTTATGTAGGCTTTTTTTTTCTTTTTTAAAAAAGGGACACCACTCATGAGAATTAAAAAAAAAAAGAAACACTGAAATGGGTAGCGTATGGTTTATTCTCGACTTGGGGAAATATATCTAACTGGATCACTTAGATGGGAAAATTGGCGAGATGCCGTTTTTTTTTTTTTTAAATTGTGCCTAATGCATTGCTTGGTGTAAGTGCCTATGTACGTAAATATATGCACGTTTGAATGCGCCGACGGTGAGGAAGAAGAAGAAGAAAAGAAAGAAGAGCCAGGTGCGCACAGGCACATAAAAGAAACATATATATACTTCTATGCGCATAAATACGGCGCATAGGCATTGCCGCGCAGTTGCGCGCTGGTGTGGAGCTAACGCGAAGGGCGAGCGGCGGTAAGTGCTAATCCTTAGAGAATATACCTTGCGGTAAAAAAGCAAACATAAAAAAATGAGACCTTGAACGGGGTGCGTGCTGAACAAAAGCGCAAGCGTAAATATACGCGGCGCCATCGATGAAGCGCAGTGGATGTAGCGGAGTGCATGAAAAGAGGAGTGATTTGCCTACGCACTTGTATGCGCAAATGTACTGGTTCGCATATGCGTAATCCTGCATCCAATTGTATGTTCGAAAATTACGGAAACGATGCGCATTCTCCTTCTTGTAGGTGGTCACAAAATTTTTAGTTCATCTGCGTGTTCATTTGTGCGTTTATCTGGACGTTCATTTCTGCCTGTACTTTCGTGTTAATTTTTTTCGAGCCACATTACTTTTGGGCCTCCCTATATCAATCCACGTTTACAGTTTTAGCGAGTGTACATTTTCAGCCTACATTTCGAACCGCATACATTTGCAACTGACGCTAGCACGTTCGTGTTCGCTGCTACATCTTCGCATCTACGTACCCACCGCTTCTTATTCACCTCATCGCATTTGTCAGCTCGTTCATTCGAATAGCTCAACGTTTAGCAGATCACGTTGATGGCAACATATTGATCGCTTCGCATATACCCATATAGGCAGATTAACGTTCAACCTTCCAGCTTGCAGTTTTTCCCCAAATTGCTTCTGGCATAATTAATTCCCCTTTTTCATTTGCTTGTGCATGCCCCTCTGGAGCATACAACACATTAGTATAATAATCCCCTGCGACTTCCCCCCACTGGGAAAGAAAGAGTTGACCCCTCTCCCCCCCCCACGAGTCATTTCCTTTATCATAAAAAAAAAAAAAATGCAATCCAAGTTTTGGGCCAAGGGCGCGGACGACGACAGTGGTGACAACATTACTGAATCATCCGACAATGAAGTTGAGGTAAGAGGAAAAAGCGGCAAGAGACCATATACATACCGTGACATAATGCATACGGTACTCATATGCATGTCGTATGCATATGCATGGCTTACGCATATCATTGTGTGTATCACCGATGCACATACATATGCCTGTTACGTGAATGCCTACACGCTCAGACGCTACCGCGGCGCCTACCAAAAGGGAGCGCTCACACATTTGTGCTTTCTTTAAAATGAACGCCTAAACCCGAAATGTACAAATTTGGAGAAGTATTTTTTATTCCCCATTTGGTTGCGTATGGCTGTTCACTCCCCTCCAATGGGGGCTAACACCCTGCACATTCTTTTTTCCACTTATCGTTCGTCCATTTGAGTGCCGTGCGTGGTGGGACCGTTGGAAAGATACCCCCCCTTTCCCCCATCTACTAGCGTGCCGTTCACCGTTCCGTACCTGTTCTTACCGTTTTGTCACCGTTTCGCACCGTTTCATACCTTTTTTCACCTTTAAAATCTGTTTACCACTCCGCAGGACAAGAAGCCCCTAGTATCGGCGCAGGCGGAACGCTGGGCAGCCATTGACAGCAGCAGCTCGGAGGAGGAAGAAAGAGTCATAAAAAGTTATGAAGGAAAGAGAATAGATTTTTACAAGAACATTGGGAACAGCCTAAATGACAGCATGGAAAATAGTGACTTTAATCAGCTGCTAAAGGATTATGAGAGCTTGTACAAATTTATGGTGAAGGAAAGTTCTGAACGAATTCCAAATTTTGCCATTGTCTATTTGGATAAACTTACAAAATATGTGGAGACAACATTTCAGAACAATGTGGAGAAGAAGGTCCTGAGTAAGAACAAGGCACAGACCCTGAACAAATTAAAAGCAAAGATCAGAAAATGCACTGAGTTTTATCAGAATAAACTAAATCTGTACCATGAGAATCCGGAGGAATTTAAGGCCGCCATGGAGGACGAGGAGGAAGATGAAGAGGAAGAAGAGGAAGAAGTGGACGATGTGGACGAAGAGGATGATGTGAACGAAGCGGACGATGTGCACGCTGTGGACGATGAGGAAGAGGGAAAAAAGAAAGGAAAGGACAAAGATGAAAAGACCCCGGGAGAAGAGGACGACAGCGATGATTGGTCAAATAGTGAAGAGGAAGCATACGTGTCGGATGACCCAGATGATAAAACAAAAAGTGCTATGAGCAAATGGGGATTGAAAACAAGTGAAAAAGTAGAAAAAAAAAAAGCAGTAAAAACGAAGAAGGTGAAAAAGGAAACAACAAAAAAGGAAGAAAAGGTAACACAGGTGGACGAAAACCAGTCTGCAAAAAATAAAGCATATGCAGAATTATTAAGCACCAAAAATCTCTCAGAAGAAGTCATACGAAATAGAGTCAAATTTGTCATTGAGAAGAGAGGAAGAAAGGGATTAGACAAACATGAACATATTAACATTTTATCCAAGTTGTCAGAGCTAGCCAAAACAGTAAGCACACAGTCATACATAGAAGTACTGGAACAGCTGATTAATCTCGAATTTGACGTCGTCTCAAGTGTGTATACCTATATGTCGTTCAACATTTGGAACAAGGCATTTAAGTACATTGAACTTATCTTAGATTTGCTAATTCAAAATGAGAACTTTTATTTAGTATCCATAAACGTCACAGAAGAAATTACTGAAGAGGTTATAAATGAGAAAGAGAAAATTTCCCGGTCTTGTAAAACGCTCATTTCGTTTTTGGCCAAATTGGATGATGAGTTGATGAAAGCGCTTCAATATATCGATGCCCAGACGGAGGAATACAGGAGGAGGTTAGGAAAAACTGTGCATATGATTGCATTGCTTTACAAAGGATACAATTACGTGAAGTTTACCAAGAAGATGCCTGACCTGGCAATATTCATTTCGACAAGGATTCTTGAGCACATGTATTACAAACCGGAAGCGCTGTTCATGCAGATATGGAACTTCGTTACGAGTGGGAAGGGCAGCAGCTCCCCGTCGGTGGATGCGCAGGGGACCAGCGGAGGAAGGAAAGAAGAAGACGCGGAAAATAAGGGAAGCGTCAACCCAAATGGAGAAGTCCAGGCAGACCATTCCGCGCAAACGAATGGCGACTGCGATAAGCAGCTGAACGGGGATGCCCCAAATGATGCAGAGAGAGTGGCCGCCAAAGGGGACGACAAAATCTCGACAAAACATATTGTAGAAAAATATGTGTATGAAATATTCGAGCATGGAACGAAGCAACAGAAGGTTAAAGCACTGCTGCAATTGTCCTTCCACAGAAGCTTGCACGACGAATTTCTGGAAGCAAAGGAATTATTAAATGTTGCCAATGTACACGAACTGGCGCTAAGTTCAGATTTGCCGACGCAGATTCTGTACAACCGAAATCTGATTCAGTTAGGATTATGTGCCTTTAGACATGGGAAAATATTCGAGGCCCACTGCTGCCTAGGGGAACTATGCTCCCAGAATAAGCACCGAGAGTTAATCGCCCAGGGAGTATCAAACGTAAAGAATCAGGAGAAAACTCTGGAACAAGAAAGAGCCGAAAAGAGAAGACTCCTCTCATTTCATATGCACATTTCCATTGAGCTAATCGAATGTGTAAATAACATCTGCGCAATGCTGTTGGAAGTACCCAATCTAGCCAGACACACATATGAATCCAAGAAGGATATCATTTCGAGGCAATTCAGACGATTCCTGGATATATATGACAAGCAAATTTTTAATAGCCCCCCAGAGAATAATAAAGAAATTATTTTACTAGCAACGAAGTATCTGCAGAAAGGAAATTGGAAAATGTGTTGCGAAAAAATATTCAGCTTATCCATTTGGTCGAAATTTAATGAGAGGGAAAGGGTACAAACCATACTACAGGAAAAAATTAAACAGGAAGCCATGCGGACTTACATTTTTAGATACATCTCCATATATGACTCCTTTTCTGTTGATCAGCTATGTATCATGTTCGACCTTAATCAGAGTGTCGTGCATTCTATTCTGAGCAAAATGATGATTAACCATGAGATTCCTGCCTGCTGGAATGAAAGCAGCAGTCATATTCTCATCAACAAGGTGAACCCCACGGCTCTCCAGACTGTGGCCATCAAGTTGGCCGAAAATATCAACGAGGTTATGGAGCAGAACGAGCTGACGCTCAACATGCGCAACCCAAAGTAGGCCTTCTTCGAGAGGAGAGAGCGACCGGCACGGAAAAAGTGCTGCGTCTTGCAGGAGAGCCGCGGTCGGGCAGTTATATGCTCACATATCTTATGCAACACTTCTACACAACTTCTACGCAACTTCTACACCACTTATGCACCTCCCCCCCACCCTGCAGATTCATGTTCATGCAGGAGAGACGCACTCAGATGAAGGACGAGAAGTCCAACTGGTCACACAAGAAGGGCGAAGGCAAGTACGGAAAGGGTTACCACCAGCACAAAAACATGCACTACAAGAAGAACTACAAGGAGAGGAGCATGCCCAGAGGCTTCGCGTAAATTTTAACTACTCTGCGCGTGTGTGTATGCATCAACAACATTACGTTCGCAGTTACATGTGTGGAGAAAGTGTGCACCAAAATGTGCGCCTATATACACAAGTTTTGTGCGCCTATATACACAAGTTTTGTGCGCCTCTATACACGCTTCGCCCGTGCGTCCACAAAGGTACCCCGTATTCTCTGTGAAGATGATTTTTCGCCCCGCTCCCCCTGCGAAGTGCCCTTGCGAACATTTGTATGTTTAAAAACTCCATTTAAAAAGGGGTAAACAAATGGTATAATCCGGGAAAAACGAAAAGGAAGAAAAAAAAACGACATTCATATAGCACAGGGCAAGGCATGTAACGCTGTGTTGCTTACGTTTGAACGTGCGCTGTGGAAAACGTTGCAGATATAGTTAGCTTATTTTATTTCGCCTCACCTCGCGTCACCTCATGTTATGTTATCTTATGTTAATTTTTTTTTTTTCTTTTAACTCTCCAACTTTTATGAAATTATAAACCAGCTTTACTCAAATTTAATAAAAAAAAAAATAGCCATTTTATTCTGTTCCTGTCCCCTTTAACCCCTTTTTTTGGAGCTGTGGAAAATGTTTCGCAGCAGAGGTGAAAAAAAAATAACGGCAGGGACAACTCTTCTTCACCTTTTGGCTTTTTTAAAAAGGTGCGAAATTTAGCCAAACTGAAGTGGCACAATTGGGAAATAAAACCTTTGCCCCTTTTGAGGAGCCAGCCAAAAGAGGTTCATCACGCAGCACGCGCAAACCGATGTGTACCTACATTAGACCAGCAGAGGCATATATGTGAGGGAAGACCACATGCTTGCACGGTGCAGCTATGAACTTTGTGCGAGAAAAACGTCGATATTTTTTCACACAAAATTAATGTGACAATTTTGAATTTGCAACAAAAGGGAGAAGCTCATGTTGCGTACCTTCATTGTGAGGGATAACTGCCAAACTTCGAGGGGCTGTCGTCGTGAGGGGAAATTTAAGCAAGAGGGGTGGCAAAAGGAGTTGCGAAAGGGCGCGTTGAAATTATATCACTGAGTCACTGCGAGATTACATCTCTACGTCGTTACGTTGTTGCTCCATTATGGTGTACATTTTTTAAAACATAAAATATTTTTTTTTTTTTTTTGCACAATCTTTTAAGCATTTACATGAACAATCGCCCCAAGTACTCAATTTCGAGTGAACTCCACTTTGGGATGTGCCTGACCAAGAAATTCGTGTGCGAACGAGAAAAAAAGAGCAACCTTGTGCATTTTATAAATGGAGAAGTTAGACATACATTCACATGAAATGTATGAAGATATGGAGAACGCCTTTCGGGAGCAAGACAAGTACGACTTTTTGGCCATATCAGATGGGAGCGGTAAAAGAAAAAAAAAAATTCATCAATATGATAAAAAAATTGTCTCCCTCTATCTTCCGTACAAAGTTACACGTAGGGGAGATTCACCCACCAGGTGTACACATACACAGTTTTACTTTCTTCTGCTTCCGACCCCTCCCCCTCGTCCTCTTCGTAGTGATAAATTCGTGCATGAAAAAAAACGTCGTCGACTGGAATAACCGCTACAGCTACAACCAACTGAAGAACAAAGACAGCTTGATCATGTTCCTGGTGGATATTTTTAGGTCCCTTTTTCTTTCAAACTGCATTGATAAAAATATTGATAATGTTCTCTACAGCATAGAAGAGATGTTCACGGACCATTACTACAACCCCATGCACAGCCGTCTGAAGTATTTGATAGACGACGTGGGTTAGTTTCTCCCTCGCATCGCAGAAGAAGCAGTGTGTGGAGGCCAACTATGAGAGCATCATGCGAGTAGCACTCCTCTTTTTGTACACATGTACATGCTTACGGGTTCCCAATTGTTCACACCCCATGACTGCGCAAAAGGAGAAGTAACAACTCGGGGCAGCGTGCAGAAACCCATTTTTAATTATCCCCTCGCAGGAATATTCTTCACGAAGCTGCCACTAGCGAAGGCCTTCCACACATACAACAGGAAGTATAGAATAACGAAACGGCTCTACGCCCCCCCAACCTTCAACGAAGTTCGGCACATCCTTAACCTGGCGCAGGTGGGCATCGAAGGCAGCGCCGCAAGAAAAAAAAAAAAAAAAAAAAAAAGGGCGTGTTTTTCTGGACATATATGAGAAAGTTTCTTCCGCGTCACCATATCCTGTGGCTTGCAATTCTTCATGTTTTTCCCCCTTTGGCAACACAGATCCTTTCGCTGGAGGACGGACTAGACTTGCTCACCTTCGATGCAGACGAAACGCTCTACCCAGATGGATACGATTTCCACGACGAAGTTTTGGCTAGCTATATCTCCAGCTTGCTCAAAAAAATGAAGATAGCAATAGTTACCGCGGCCTGTTAGTACACTTCCTAGGCAGAAGTAGTTAGAGAGGCACACATACGATCCAACATTAATTAGGCATGTACAAGTGCCTCCACACGTGCATGTCTCCATTTTTCCCCCTTTTACACCTCTAAGCTTACAGCAACGATGCGGAGAAGTACCAGAAGCGGCTGGAGAATTTGCTTCAGTACTTCTCCAAGAACAACATCGAAGACGGCTCGTACCAGAATTTCTACGTCATGGGGGGTGAAAGTAATTACTTATTCAAGTAAAGCGAAAAGGAAACAAAAATGATATATATACACATATGTGTGTATGGATAACTCCTAACGAACACATGCACATGGAGAGATAATGGCCCTGCGCGCAGGGGATGGAACCAGATCTGCCCCGAAGACATAACAAAAAAGTTAAATTAAAAGAAAAAAGAATTCCCTCTTTTCTGCGCACACAATTTCACGCCCCCTTAGGTGCAACGAAGAAGCTAACCTTTACTCCGTTCCAGAAGAGGAGTGGTACCATTATAAAAAATATGTGGACAAAGAAACCGTTGAGCAGATATTAGACATTTCGCAAAAATGCTTACAACAAGTAATTACGGATTTTAAATTATGTGCGCAAATTCAGAGGAAAGGAAAGTCCATAGGGCTAGTCCCAAATAAGATCCCGTCGGCGACGAACCAAAAAGGTGGGTATTGCATTGCATGTCCGCTTGAAGTTCTTTCGTTTAATCTGGCCCACGAAAAAAAACAAGCGAATGTGCCGATATATGAATATATTAGCCTACATGTCACATGTGTACGCACGAAAACGCCCTTCTTTTTAGAGCAAAAGAATTACATGATAAAGTACGAAATCTTGGAGGAGGCGGTGATCCGCGTAAAGAAGGAAATCGTGAAAAACAGTAAGCGTGGGGGGGGGCGGCGAGTGATAGGCGTATTCACCACGCTGTGTAGCACGCGTGTACTTATTCAAATGAGCATAATTAGAAATGTGCTTTAACTGCGCTTCTTTGGCCGACATCCCTATTTTAATGACATCCCATAAACAACACAATTACACATTTTTACCAACCACGCAGAAATAACGGCGCCTTACTGCGCCTTCAATGGGGGACAAGACCTCTGGGTAGACATTGGGAACAAGGCAGAAGGGTTAATCATTTTACAGAAATTGTTGAAAATAGAAAAAAAAAAATGTTGTCACATTGGAGATCAGTTCTTACACTCGGGAAATGACTTCCCCACGAGGTACGAGGCGCCCGTCGCATATTATTTGTGCATGTGGAACGGGCGATCGTCCAAACTGTGATCATGTATCGCCAGTTGTAATTTAGACACCCTTATATTACATCGCCTTTTACGAAAAGGAAAGAGAAAAAAATCACCCCTTTTTTTTTTCTTCCTCTTCAGGTTCTGTAGCTTAACCTTGTGGATTAGCAACCCACAGGAAACCAAAGCCTGCTTAAAGAGTATAATGAACCTAAACATGAAGTCCTTTATCCCTGAAGTTTTATACGAAAATGAGTAGGCATCACACAAAGGTATTCTTCTTTTTCTCCTATTTTTTAACACCTGGGGAATGTTAAGGAACAACAACTGCATGTATTTATTCCTGTAGATGGGGGGCCTTAATGAATACGCAAAATATTATATGCCCACATGACGCGCTGTATATGTATACATGCGTTTATACACTTTGGTATGACTTTAGAACGGTGCGTAAAGTTGGATTGTACGTGACGAAACTCATTACGGCATGATG
Organism: Plasmodium inui San Antonio 1; assembly: GCF_000524495.1. Lineage (NCBI taxonomy): Eukaryota > Apicomplexa > Aconoidasida > Haemosporida > Plasmodiidae > Plasmodium > Plasmodium inui. The sequence goes on along the minus strand of NW_008481857.1, from coordinate 312,626 downwards.
CTTCTCGCGATAATACGCACATCGTTATGAGAAGAAATGTCAAATATTTTTTATTCGACGTTTCGCACTGCTGTTAATGAAGAAATGCATTTTTTAATTTGAAACTCCAACGATATATTTTTTTTCTTTTATTCTATTCCCCTCCTTTATGCTTTTTGCATATCTTTGAGAAATTTGCAAAAGGGTGAAATAAGGAAGAGGAAAATGAAAAACGGCGACCAAAGGAGTAAGAAGTAAAGGGGGGGGGAAAAAAGAAAAATAAGAATAAATAAAAAATAGCCAACCGAATTGGTACATTACAAAGTAGACATTTAATTAGCCAAAAAATTGCTCCTTTTTATTTTACTGCTACGTTACCCCCGCTCATTTGGCACATTCTCTGTCAGTGCGGTTATCCACCACACATGGGCTTCCTGATACTGCTCTTTTAACTATGAAATGAAACCGTGGAGATTTGTGCCCCTTGTGGCTTCTAATTTACGCTGAACTGTGTTCATATGTGCCCTCTGTGTGGCGATATCATCGCTCACGTGACTGGACTTTGGGCTACACAATCGCACAGGTATCCGCGTTATCTCACGAGTGATAATCTGCGTGATCTGTGTGATCTGCGTCATCTGTTTGACCTGCACAACTGCGGGGGTGATGAAGAGCTGATGTGTCCTCCACCGTTGCATATGCCTGTATGTATCAACACAGTGGCGTAATGGGGCAAAAATCAACATGAAGGTTTCAAAAAGTGTTCCTTCGTTTTTGATCCACCGCGTGAAACGTCTTCTGTTTTATCCGCCCCACATGCGATTGCGAGAAAGCCTTGCCTCAGTGAGATCTACGCTTTTACGACACCAAATTTGTGTGTTCCTCTTTAAATATTGAAAATTAATGTGGTGAAAATTTGCATGAATGTTTACCTTGCCTGTTTATAATTTTTTAGAACCCTAAAAGCTAGCTAGACTTGGTTTGCATTTTTTTTTTTCTTCATTTTACACTTTTTGGATAGCTGTTCATAAAGAAAAAATTTAATTCCTTCATGGGAGGATATCCCCCTCGCAGAGTTACAACGAAACAGTATGAGTTGGCCCCCACGTGCGCATTTTCCAGAATAGCGATACATTTTGAGTATATTGCAAACAGTTACATGTGCGAGTAGTTTGTGCCCCTTTGAGTTGGCTATTTTCTGCCTTCTCTCATGCTGCTCAATGGCAGCACGGCATTCTTAGAGATATACAGAATACACAAAGTGTAGACACATACAAAAAACACAAAGGATAGACACATGCCACACGGATATGAACAGATGTATATCTCCCGAACCTATAAGACTCCCCCGCGAAGCCCGCGCAGATACGTAACAGCACCATGAAGATGCCACACCTGAAAGTTTTCTTTTGGATCTGTTGGAACATCTTGACAAAATTGTGTAGCGCAAATGAGGAAACCAGTTTTTCAAATTTAAAATGGGAACATGACGTATTCAGCATAGGTGATCTGCACGGAGATATGGATGCGTTTTTAAAAATTCTACTGAATGAGAAAATGATTGATAATAATTATAATGTGATACGAGAAAATGTGCTTATAGTCATAACCGGTGACGTTTTGGATCCCTCTTATGATGACATAAATATATTATTTTTTATCGAGCAGTATAACGAAAAGGGGAAAACGATGAATTCAAAAATTTTAATGGTTCTGGGAAATCATGAAGTTAAAAACATGTGTTTAGAATTCAATAAAGTGGAAAAGGATGTAGAAAAGTACCAGAACAGAAATGACATGTTCCCGAAAAATGAAGTGATCTACAACATTTTAGTGAACAAGCCATTTGTTCTGAGGGTAAATGACATGGTATTTTCACACGCAGGGGTGTTGCCATTTTATGCCTCTTACGGTATTGATTATATAAATAAGGAGGGGAAAAACGAAATAGAAAATAATTGCAAACTCCTGTTCAACAAAAGAAAAAGAAAAGAAGAGTTTTGCATAAGCTGTGACTATGGGCCTACATTAAATCGGTATTTTTCTTTTGTGAACGATGGTGTTTTTAAAAAGTGGATGGTTTGCTCCACTTTAAACAAATCGTTAAATTTGTTAAGTTCGAGCAGAATGATAATTGGGCACACTGTTCAGACGAACAAAAAGATCAACAGCTTCTGTGATGACAAATTGTTGCTAACGGATACGAGCATAAGTAAATGGAAGAATGGGGTGGTATCTTATGTGCAGTATTTTAAGGACGGTACGTTTGATGTACGTTATGTGTGAAAATGGGGTCTTTTCCTCTTTTTTCTTCTTTTTTCTTCCTTTTTTCTTTCTTTTTTCTTTCTTTTTTCTTTCTTTTTTCTTTCTTTTTTCTTTCTTTTTTCTTTCTGTTTTTTTCCTTTATCGTTCATGCTGTGTGGAGTCGCGCAGGTGACATTTCACGTGGGTCGCATTGCCGCGCTTGTTAAAAGTGTGAATTAACATGTGCCAATTTGCTGATATGCTAAGATTTTTACACCATATGCATTTTTTTACTTACCTTTCATTGACTTTAGAAGCCAATGGTATACCAAGTGGTATGCTTACTTTACTTTCTTTATCACTTGCATGGGGTAATGGTGCCGGTGAAGTATACACGCCCACAAGCTTATACGTTTCTGCAAGCGCGGGAGGCATATTCTCATGGGAGAAGTTACAGGCGATAATGCAGTCCATTTTTGCACCCGTGTTGGCTTTCCCCGGACGCGTCATTTGTACCTTTTGAATACATCATAACGGTGAACATATAAATCTATGTCCATTTTTTTGGCGAACGGATATATTCTCTTTGCGATGTCGGCATGTTCGTGCCTCCTCGCTGGAGAAATGGTTCCTCTGTTTATGCGCATATTTATTTATTCATTCATTTATTCATTCTCTTGTGTACCTTTCCATTACTCTCAATTATACTCTGCCTACTGAAACCCCGCACAAGTGTACCTATAAGGTACGTACATACGTATGTACCGTTGGCGTCATGTATAAAAGCAAAGGTACACAAGGAGGTGAAGGCCCCAAATGGGGAATTGTAAATCCGATTAACTGGCGATATAGAAACTAGTGACCGCTGCAAGAGTATGGGGTTCACCCTGGGCACAAAAGACATATATACGTGCAAAACTACGGTTCGTAAAAATGAAGGGAAAAGCAGCGAAATTTTAAATGTACGAGTATAAGCATAACCAATTTGTGGAAATTCGCACACGTGATTTTCCCCCCAAAAGATATGCGTAACCCACTCCCATTTTAATATGTTAATTTTGCAATACACAACTCTCTGCGTATGTAGGTTACGAATGGTTCTTCAGCCTGTTACATATCTACAGTGCCGGCGTTTTTTAATTGGCATATTTTATTTTTTTTTCTTTTCCCTTTTTCTCGATTATATTTTCCCTTTCAATGTTGTCGAATTTGTGTTGTGTCTTGAGTGACTCCCCCAGTTGAATTTTTTAAATAAAGAGAATTGTGACATATAAACACATTTTATGTGTAAATGAAGTCATAATAAATGGAAGATAATTCAAAAGTGATTTCTTCTCTTTTTTTTTTTTTCTGTTTTACGCATCTTATAGTGTTTACGTGATGCTTCCTTCGCGTTGTACGCGCATATCTTTATGCGTTTTGTAAGTTTGCCCTATTTTTCCTTGTTCCCCGAATTGGTTCGTTTTTTTTTTCTAATGTTCCATTGGTTATGCATGTATTATGTATATATGATTACGTATGTACTGTTGCGCTTGATGAACCCTTTGCAAATCCGCCATCGCTAGATTTCGTGGCACTTTTTTTTACCTACCTCTTCTTTTCCCATGCTCTCGTCATTTCCGAATTGTAATTTTCCTGCGAATCGTATGTATATAATGCGCAATTCTGTACCGTCACCCGTCCCACACTCGCAATTTCCGCGGCATTAAAAATGCGTCCTTTCTTTAATTGCTGCAGCTTACATCTCGTCTATGCTCGCGCTGCTCTTCATGTGGTTTTCAATTTGTGATCGAAAGGCAATTAATTTGCAAATTTTACGCTCTTTGTGCGCATATTTGTATGTACATATATTTGTGCCGCATTTATATGTATATATATAATATACAATATATAACATGTAATATGCACTTACCGTTTCCTTCCTTTTTCGTATCGGAATTGTACAAATGCATACATTACATGTAGATTTAATTTTGCCAATTAGTCAGCAAAAGTACGATTAATTTCCCCATTTGAAATATGTAGTAATTTTATCATTTCCATTTTTTTTGTGAAGTTATTGTTTAATTTTTTTTTTTCTTATAAATGCCGAGGGACATTCCGCATGCAACGTTTGTATGCTGGGCGATGCTGACTGGGGAGGACGTTGGCGCACTCCGCCGAAATATGTATGCCTATGCGGCACGTACATATGTTTATGCGCACAAGTACGTGTCCCCATGTGAATCCGCCTAATCGCATTTGCGTATGCGACCCTATGGGGTGGTACAGTGTAGTGAGGACACCGGACTTACCACCCGACAAACCTGTTGCCGCCTAGTTTTGCTCACGGGCGCATAACAAACACGTGTATATAAAGACGTGCATACAGACACGTACATATAAGCGGGTACGTAGAGACGCGTACATATATGTGTACCTGTGCGCGCACCCCGTGCGACCCAGTCGGAAGAAATGCTCAAGGGCAGCAGCAACCACGACGATGTCAGCGATGACGATTTTGTTAGCGAGAAGCAGATTTTCCAAGGCCCGAACAAGACCATCCTGACTCTGGAATCCATCCATGTCGTTAAAGGGATCGACAAACATGTAAAGAGGAGGATAGAGGAGGGGAAGGTATACCTCAGCGATATAAGTCCTGTGAAAAACGCAGAAATTGAAGAGGCCTTTTTAAAGAGCCTACGTGACAATGCTTTGAAAAATAACATCATAAGTAAAAAAAACTATTATAGTGGCAAGTCCACTAAAGATTTGAATATTAAAATAGAGGAGAATTACAAATGCTTCAGCTTAGACCATGCCCAGGCGCATGAGGAGGGGCACACCGATCGAGGCGACCCAGGTTGGCACCATGGTCGCAGCAATTTGAACAGCCCCAATGATAGTGAAGAATTGAGCAGCGGAGCGGTGGGAAGGCGGCCAATAAAAGGGAAGCCGAAAAGGAAACACAGGGTTCCCCAAAAAAATAAAGACAAAGGGGAGGAAGAACGGGGTGAAGAAGCACACAAGGAGGAGAAGAAGAATAAGCAGAACGACGACGACGAAGAGGAACACAACGGGGATGATATACCGAATGACCAAGTTGATAACGATGCCTCCAACGAAGCGGAGGAGGCGATCCAGCCGTACTACAACCACATTAACTCCTTTGTCCAGAAAAGCCTAAAACCGAGCTTGTTGGAAAAATTCTCCTTCAACGATTTCCCAGAGTTGCTCGAAAGAGAAACAATCGATTACATAAAAAAAAAGGAGAGAAAGTTACAGAAGAGAAGATTAAACGCGAATTTGGAGGCCCTAAGGTTGCAGTACATACCGATCAATAATGACAAGTTTAAAAACATTCCAAGAGAAATTAAAGAAAATATTTTGGCCCTATTTGCATGTATCATAATAAAACATATCGACTCTTTTGACGATATGCAAGTGCAAAACAATTTGGAGGAGTTGTCTAGAAATTTCCTCAAACAGCTGTCAGACTTACTCGTTATAGATCCCCTAGCGTATAAGTGCATCATGAAGCCGCTGGAACAAAGAGAGTTAATCAGGGACATCACGGGGGATAAGAAGATATATCAATTGTACGAGAAACCATTTGTCGATAATTTATTGGTACAAATAAAGGACCTCCAAGCAGGCATAGATTTGAAGTTTAAAAAAGTGGTAGAAGAATTGAATAATGAAATGGATTTTTGGCAGAATGATCACATCACTGATGAACATAATAACGATCTCTTTAGTGATGTGGACAGAGACATAATACCATACGGCGTTCAGAGGTGCTACAGCAACAGTAGCAACCTTCTGGACGATGATGAAGACGATCATGGCGACTGCAGGAGCGATGTCAGAAACTTGTCTTCCGCTCGGGGGAGTTTTATCCAAAGAGAAATTGATGAATCGTACAGTGGGGAAGCCATCCATGATTACTTTTCCTGGGGAGACAGCAAAGGCTCCCGGGGTTCTAAAAAAAATGGGAGAGGTGACCACGCAGTGGTACGTACCGGTTGCGGCCCCTCCCCGTTAGAAGCAGTGGGAAGGGAAGATCAAAGTTGTGTTGACACACAGAATAGGAAGAGAAAGAACAAAGTGAATCCCGCGCATAATGAAAAGAGGGCCCCCCCGGAATGTCACAGAGGCAGCCAAATGATGCAGGAGAGGACCAGCAGCCTGTATGACGCAAGCGGATGTAATGCTCCTCCGGGAGTCGACATGGATATTCAGGGGGAGGCAGGCGGCGATGGGATGGGAAGCGACAGTGGTAGAACACTCGGCGGGGGGAGGGAAGCCCCGCAGGGTGAAGCTGCGAATGACGAGGCTAATAAAACTGCCCGTGAGGCTCCTGGCCAAGACGAGCAGGAAGCCCACCTGGGGGATGGCCCCCCCAAACAGCCAGGTGAAAGTGACCGCACTGACGACATGCAGTGCAAAAGTAGGAAATGTGCCGGGGAGTCGGAGAAGGCAGACGGGGTAGGATCGTTGCAGCCGAGTGTGGAGCAGTCGGGGAAAGTGGAGTCCACCAAAGGGGAGTCTACCCGAGAGTTCACCAAAGTTGCGCCTGATAAACCCGGCGAGAACCAAACGAGGAGACCACCCAGCCCCATGGGCGATAAGAACATGGCCGTCGAAGGAACCGAGTCCGATGGAAAGTATCGCCAAAGCGTAGGTCCCAGCATACAGGCGAGAATCAAAACGAGCATCAGCCGCTGCGAGACATTCGAAGGGGAAAGCGAATATGAAGAGAGCGACATAGACAAACACCTAAACCATGGCGTGCCCACCAGAGGACCCGAAGTGAAGTCAGTGCTTCTCAGAGACCTAATCACGACTTACATCATGACAGGAAATAATAATGCTAGAATACAATTATATTTTCAGAAGTTTGCCAGATGTTTAAAAATAAATGAGTTATTAATTTTAAGGATAGAAGAAAATTTGGCGGCCGATTTAATAAGTGCGTTACAAGCATCAACAAATGAGACTTCCAAGAGGAAGAACATAAGGAGGATAAAAATAGCAGCTGCTGCTTTAGGTGGGGGAGCTCTGATAGCCTTCACCGCAGGGTTAGCTGCTCCTGGGATTATAGCTGGTTTGACTGCGTTAGGTGCTGGGGGAAGTAGCCTTACTGCCTTCCTAGCATCAGCTAGCGGTTTGGCTTTTATTGTATCCTTGTTCGGTGCAGGAGGAGCTGGATTGACAGGGTACAAATACAGCAGAAGAATAGCAAATATAAGAACGTTTGAATTTATAATGCTAAATGGAACTCTCTCAAAATCGCTAAGTGTATCTGTATGTGTGAGTGGGGAAATACAAACAGATGAAGACATAACCAACCCATGGATTGACGTCTTCCCGAACTGTTACTGTGATTTGTATGCATTGAAGTGGGAGAACCATTTGCTAAGAACATTGGGTTCTTTGATCGAAACGATGTTGTCTCAAGAATTTGCAATAACAGCTAGTCGAATATGGCTGCAATACACCATAGCCAGCACGCTCAGTGCTGCCTTGACGTGGCCACTGGCACTAATTAAATATGCCTCAAACTTGGACAACGTTTATTTGCTCATACGGGAGAGAGCGCAGCAGGCAGGAAGAATACTAGCAGAGGCTTTGAGTGACAGAAACACTGTTGGTCAGAGACCAGTTATCCTTATTGGGTACTCCGTTGGGGCTCGTGTCATTTTTTACTGTTTAAAATATTTGCACGCAAAAAAGCTCTACAATATTGTTAGCAATGCTATATTTATAGGCCTCCCTGCAACTACCAGCACAAGGGTATGGGAGAAAATTAGGATGGTGGTGACTAACCGAGTGATTAATGTTTACTCAAAGAATGATTGGCTGTTGGGATTCTTGTACAGGTACATGGAGTGGAAGTTAAGTGTCGCTGGACTTATCGCAGTTAATGTGCCCAATGTGGAAAATTATGACGCCAGTGGGATTATCCACAGTCATTTGGATTATAAGAGGAAGCTCAAGGACATTTTTAATTTGATAAACTTTGACATGTGAGGCGGGGGCGGGAGGGGTGGAAGCGAAAAGAAGTGGTAGCGCGAAGGAGGAGGCGAAAAACGGCGTAGTGGAGAACGATGTAGTAGGGGTAAGGCCCCCGTTCGGATGACCCACCAAGAGTGATCGCTTGTGAATGAACACCCACTTGGAGCAAACTTCCCCCCCCTTCCGCCTCCGGACGCTCACACTACATGTTCATTTTAATTTTCAATTTTTTTGCACGGAGTTCGATTTTTTAAACCATCCAAATGTGTATCTGCACGAAGAAAAGCGCGCGTCGTTTATCCCCCCTTCCGTTCTCCTATATCATATGCATTTTTGTTATGTCTGTACATTTGGCTCTGCCTTTTGTTGTAAAAAGGTCAGGGTGCATGGAATTCACTTTTTTAAACCTATGGTCATGAAATTTTTAAACAAATTCCGTAAGTTGGGATGAGACGCAACCTTAGTGTGACGTGATGAAATAGCAACCAGGGGTGTGTACCATCACACACTATGTAGAAAAGGGTATCCATTTGGCGCTTTTTTTTTCCGAGTTCGCTTATATGAGCAAGTTCATCATTCGGATCATTCGGATCATTCGGATTATTCGGATTATTCGGATTATTCGGAGCATCCTTTTGTGGGCTTCCCCTTTTGCACAATTTGGGAAGATCACATAGAAGGACATGTGTCCATCCGGGTATATTTTTTTTCCCAATCTTGTCGCACTTGATAATTTAACAAAAAGGGCACGATAATTATTGGGCAGTTAGCCATAACGCTGTTTCGCAAAGAAAAAAGAACAAAACGAAGGGGAAAAAATCGGATTAAACAAACGACGCATGCCTATGTGCGATATATCAATCCATAGGATAAATACAAACGTGGGTGTCCATCCTGGCGAAACGCCTTAAGGAGCCACCATCTGGACGAACATGGTACAGACATGGTCGTATAGCGACAGACGCTGGCACTTTCCAACGTGCGTAGGATGGTGCGTCCAGTGGTCCGTCGGGTGATGCTTCAAACGGTGAGAGGATTCCTCACTGCGCGCACAAATTTGAACACCTAGGGGTGCAATAACAAATCGGGTTGAGCATTACACTTCTATACGTAATGTGAAAAAAAAGAAAAAAAGGTCAAATTAGAACAAAGACAAAACGTTAAAATCGGGGTCCTCGTGATTATCGTAGTACTGATTCATGTTGTAGTCCACATCTTCCTTTCCTTCAAAGATGCTGAGGACGTTTCCATCCGTTTCGCTCGCGACGCTGCCTTTCCTCTTCACGCCGTTATCATCTGCAGAGGGAGAAAAATACACAAACATGTATAAGCAGTGCGGGTAAACAGCGTGGGTGCTTTGCCATACAAGAAAAAACAAAAAAAGAAAAGAGAAACAAATTAGACACCGAATGTAACACACACGGTTAGAGAGTGTACACAACGTGCTGCACGCCACCCTCGCCGCCTTCCCTTCTTACCGTCAGCGATGAACGAAGATGCGTCGCTATTGAGATCCCCAGATGTCTCAATCCTCCCATTCTCATTCTCGTAGGCATCCAAATCGATTTCCTTGTTCTTCTTTATGGCCTCCTCAATCTTCAAGGGGTTATTCCTTCTCTCCTTTTTATACTTGTCCCTAATTTGCTTGTCCGAAAATTTGGGTAAGAAGGCACGAACCATCATTAAGTCCACGCCGAACATTTCAATTGCTTGATAAAACTTATCCGTCTCTTCTTCCGTCCATTTAAATAGCGCCGTCTTTTTATAGGCATTGTTGTAGGTCTCTACTTGGCTCTTATTCAAGTTTGCACTAAATTTCCCTTTTTTCGACATGAACATGTTCATACGGTTACTCTGAATGGAATTTGCACTCATAATGATATTCGAATTGTATTTTTTTTTATCTTCGTAGATCACCTCTCCACTTTCTGTGATGTTTAATTTGTTGGCAAAACTGTGCGCTGGGCCGTCCAGCAGATTGATAATGTCGTCTGCGTTATTTTGTTGCAGGGGGGGTTCGTTTTCCCAGCTGAGTGCATCCTCTGCGTAGTTGTGATCTGCATCGTTTAAGAGTATCTCCTCGACGCCTATCACATTATCTGCACTCGTGGACACTGCTGCTCCTCCCTTGGGGTGTGAAACCTTTTCCTCCATTTCGAGACTTCTAAAAATGCTATTAACAATGTCGTCAGCCTCTTCCTTACTGGTACCATGGGTACTGACACCTACTTGTCCGCTGTTCCATTCGTTATTGTTCCCCATAAAACTGAAGTCATTCTTATTTGTGTACATTAACTCCTCCATTCGTACATTCTCTGATTGGGCTTCTACCTGGTTGACGGAGTTTATCTTTAACTTCTTCGTTCCTTTCTTTTGCACTAAGTCCCAGATGGTGTCCCCGTTATCTGCAAGTGAGGCGATTACCCAAAACGTGAGACAACAAGCAAGAGTAAACCTCCACTCATGGGGGGAGAGAGATGAGGAAACAAATGTCATAGGTAACTCCAAAGCGGAAAAAAACTACACTCGATAAGTTACACCGAGACCGTCATGTACCTCCCTCATTTGGACTCCTTTTTTAAAACATTACCAGCATTAGCATCATTTGAGGGACACGGCGTTTTCTTCCTCATTTTTTTACTTATAAACTCTGAGTAATGCGAGGAACTGCTAAAAAATTGCTTCTCCTTGGGCGGCTCCAGCTCAGTGTCTTCTGTCATTGCGGGGAGATCATTTGGGTCCTGTCGGGGGGGAAGAAAAGATAGGAAGCAGATATGGGAAGCAGATATGGGGACAAAGGAGGCCATCTCACGTAGGTATCTACACACGAGCGAATAAGCACTTAAACATGCCGGCGCAGTGAAGTGTGTGAGGGAAATTTCATACACATGCATGTCTGAAGGCACACGCGAGAAACCACAGCGGACTATGTAAAATTGATCTCTAGTTAGTACCCCACGAGATCGGGGTGCTTAAGTCTCCACATACCGTATCAAAATAGAGAACATTTTTGTTCATTTTATTTTCTGGTAACATCTGGTCCGGGTAGTAGACCATCTTGTTTGCGTTTTCCACTCCGTCCAATTCGTGCTGGACATACGCTCCAGGGTTATTCCTTTTTTCGCTTTCTTCTTTGCCTCCACTGATGCCGCTACCTTGTGGGTAGAAGTACCCTGTGCTGTTGTTCTGGCTCTCATCATTGGATCCATCACCGTATACATAACTGACATTACCGTAGTTAAGATCCAAGTTTAAGTCTTCGTTGAGAGTTTTGTTGAAAGCAGCCGCCTGTTGCTGGGCGGTCACCGTGGTGCTGCTGTTAAAGTGGTTGTAGCTGGCGCTTAGCGATTCTTCCCCATAGAGGGTTGAGTTGGATTTACTCTTACTATTCTCACTCTGGCTGTAGTAAGTTTTCGTCTTATGTTCCACTGGCTTGTTTTCATTCACGAGAAACTGCTTCTCGAAGGAGGCGTCCGCTTTGTCAAGGCCAGTTGACGCTTTGGCCATCATCAGGTTCATTCCGTTGGGCCCACAGAACGATTTTTCCTCCTTGGCCTGTTTGTTTAGGAAGTCACCCGGGTTGTTTGGGAGGTCTCCTGTTTTGTTCATGTAATCTGCCACCTTCTTCAGATCATCCTCCGACTTTCCCATACCGTGTTCCACACTGCTATACGTCTTGTACGTTCCCTTTTGGCCCTCGGGCTCCTCTCCCGATATCGTCGTCACCTGTTCGTAGTATTCCTCCTTCAATGAGGCCACCACACCCGCGCCATGCTTGCCAGCAACTTTATGCGCTCCGTGATCGTTGTTGTACCCGTAGGAGTGCTGCGTCTTCAGGTTCAGGTTTTGATTATGCCTGTTGGAGCTGTTTATAGCGTAGAATTCATCCCCCAAGAGGACTGCTCCAGTGGGGATGGTCGCTCCAACGGGGAGGCTGCCCACTTTTAGCAAACCGCCCACATTGACGACACCATCGTGATGCTTGCCATTTTCACCGCTGCTAGGGAGGCTAGTGCCATACATCTGCTCTGAGCCGTAAAGCGCACTCGACCTCTGGTTCATCTGATTTAGATCTTTCTGATGTCCCTCTTGTTCCTTTTCTTTTCCCATTTTGACTTCAAAGCTGGCCATTTGGTATGCAGGCAGTTGGTCCACTTCGCCCTCTTTGTTACTGTCCGTCTTTTGATACGCGGCAAAATCGATAATTTTCATGTCTTTGTAGTCATTTTCCCTATATTGTACATTGCTGAACTCACCGTTGAAGCACATTTTCTCATTCATAGGGGGAATGTTTTTCGCATCGGTTAAGTTGTCATCTATTTGATTTACGTTTTTCTTCTTCGATTTCTCATTCAGGTTAATACTCGGGTAGGTATTCATCTCATTGGGGGGTGTTGTCGGCATTGCTGCTACTTGTTTGTCCTGTAGACCCCTGGATGAGTCATCATAACTCTTTATTTCGCTCTTTGACATGTAACTCCTCATGTCGGGAATATCACTCGGGTAATTATTCACGAAGGGGTAGGGCGTGGGTTGGTTGTTCCTCATGCTAGTCAGTGCGCTGTTCATGTTGTTAAGGGGTTGAAAATGGAGGGGGATGCCTCGGTTGTCCACACCTCCGTCGGGGAGGCTTCCCCCCCTTATCATGGCCACCATTCCGCTGTTCTCCGTGGCGGCAGTTTTAATCTGCATACCTTTTGCGTCCACCTTGTCCATGCCAACGTAAGGGTTAAAGTTACCGACCATGGGTTTGTTGATGAGCGCGTTGGGAGCATCAAAAGGCATTCCATTAATGTTTTTACTTATTAAATTGGGGGTTGTTGGGTGATGGGGGTGATAATAGATGGCGCCACTACCATCCTCAATCTTATTCACCCGATTTTTATTTTTTTTATTTTTTTCCATTTGTTTCTCTGCTTTGAGTAACTGCTTCCTTTTCTTGTCGTATATTTTCTGCATTAATTTTTCTTCTTTTAATTTTTGCTTCTCATCTTTCTTCATTTTTTTCCTCATTATTTCTTCCATTTTGTCTTTACTTTTTGTTTTTCGTGCCCCTTTTAGGTTGTCACTTAGGGTTAGGTGGATCTCATCCGAATTGGGCATAGGCAGTACACTTGCAACGTTGCTGACATAGGGATTGCTAAACGGTTCTTTCTTCATTGCATTTGGTCCTGTCCTCATGTCCATTCCATCCGTACGGTTAAGTAACGCGTTATTAAAATGTGCTTCAGCAGGGTTCAAGTTTCCGCCTGGTAAGCCACTACTACCAGTGCCACCTTGGGGAGCCCCGTTTGGGGGGATATTATACATGGGGACTGCGCAGAACGGAACGTTGTTGAAAGGGACCCTGTTATGCGGATTGTTATGCGGATTGCTGTTGCACGGGAGGAGGGTTCCTCCCATGGCCACGCCGCCATATGGTACATTACTAATAATATTTGCCGCGCTTTTACTCGGATTGCTGAACATACTTGCATTGGCCATCACATCGAGGTTGCTGTCTGGTTGTTCCTTTATCATGGATTGCTTTTTGTCGACACCGATAGAAGGGGTTGTCATCGCCGCGGTGGAGGGATTAGTACTCCCGTTTATGTTTCTGGGTGGATGTGCCTTGCCATTCGGACGAAGTGTGCCATCTGTGGGGAGGTTCGTCAGGCTGGTCAAACTGCCCACATTGTTCACAGAATCGTCGTCCACGTTGGAGTTCTCCTTCCTGGCGTAGTAATTAAGCAAGTTGTTCGGATACACCATATCCACGGGGGCGTTACCATCGTTTGGTGCTGTGAGTTTCACGGGGCCGCTGTCTTTGTGTAGGTTGTTCTTGTGAACATTGTTTTGCGAGTAACTGCCGTTATTTGTCACATGGGCCATGTTGGTCACACCGGGCATGCTCCCGCCGTAGAGGTTTACTCCTGTATCGGCCTCCGAGGGGAAGACCCCAACCTTATTGTTATTTGTTTCATAAGCGGGAGGTCCGTCTTTTCCCATTTTATAGGAATCATCTTTGCTGATTAATTGATCCTGTTCTGTGATGTACATATGATCTTTCTTGTTCTTCCTCTTTTTCAATTTTGTGTTTTTTCCTTCCTTCTTACTGTCATTTGTTTGTGATCCGCTAGGCAAGGTGCCCGTCAAATCTTGTGTCATTCCACTGGCCATTTCGTTTGTCAGTCTATTCATTATGCTCATGTAGTTCTCGTTTCCTCCACTCATTATCTTGCTCATATAACTGGGGTTGTCGTGGCTTAATACAGTATTCATGTAATTAACGTAGTCCATATAACCCAGATTGTTTATGTCGCGAGATTCATTCGGTACGATCGATTCATTCGGTACGATCGATTCATTGGGTATGATCGAATCACTAGGGAGGGTGATCCCCTTTGGGGCTTTGGCTTGATTTGCCGTGCTGCTGAGTCCATTCGGGGGAACAACCCCGATGGGTGCGCTTCCCGTAAAGACGCCATTTATGTAGCCCATGCCAGTAACATAACCCATGTCGCTGACTCGACTATTGTTCGGAAAAGCATTTCCTGAAAACTGTTGATTCATTATCATGTTGTCCAGAGCCTTTATTCGCCCCTTAAACCCACTGAGATTTTCCCCCTTGACGTAATTCATGTTACTCTTACTGGTGTTTGCCACTTCCGCATTGACGTTATTTGAGAGATCTTTGTACTTATTTTTTTCCTCCGTCGATAGTTGCTTCCACAATTTGGACACATAAGAATTTTGCTGGGCTAGGGTTAAGCCCATGTCAATATTTTTCTCCTTATGTTCCTTTCTTTTCTCTCGAGCAAAAATGCTAAAGGCAGTAAACTTTCTTTTTTTCTTCTTTTTCTGGGACAAATAATTTTCCTCATTTATTTTGGACGCTTTGGCAGCCCATTCCTTTTTTTCCTCATCGGTTAGGCCGTTCCAAATTTTGGCTACTGCTGTTGTCTGCTCGGTGAGGGAACTCCCTAGGAACACTTTTTGGTTAAGTAGTTCCTTCCTTTTTTCTCTAGCGAAGAGGGTAAACGAGGTTATTCCTCTGATTGTTTTCTTCTTTGCTTCTTTGGTGTCGTCTGGGTGGTTCTCATTCGTGGGCTCCTCCATGCCGTAGTCGTTTAGATACTCATTCATGTAATCCTGCATAGAGTCGTTGACGTAATCGTTTGCGCATTCGCTTCCATACTCCTGAGAGTGGTCATTGGAGTGGTCACTTGGGTGGCCATTTGGATGGCCATTCGAACTCCCCTTCCCGTAGTCGCTGCTTCCTCCCAGGGGGTATATCCCTTTATAATTGGGGCCCAAATTAGGCGCACAATTGGTTCCTTGGTTAGGGGAGTAACTGGCCGCATAGTTAGCCACATTGTTAGTCGCATAACTGGGCGCACAGCTGGGCGCACAGCTGGGCGCGTAACTGCCTGCGTAGTTTTCGCCCTGGGCGCCTTCAAACTTGTTCGCGTGGAAGGCGCTAGCCCCCTTGGGAGACGGCGGCCCTTTGGCGTAGGTCTCATTGGGTTGGTCGTTAACATTCATGTATTTGCCGCTGGGATTGGTCTCATTTGTATAAGCGCCACTGGCGCCTGGCACATTTGCGTAGGCGCTGTTCTGATTGGGTACATTTGTGTACACGGCACTGGGATGAGTCACGTTTGAGTAGCCCCCCTTCGGATGAGGCACATTGGAGTAAGCACCCGTAGCGGGCGACATGCTCGTATAAGGGGCACTCCCAGGGGGGGTGGTATTCAAGGGGGGCCCGTTACTGAGTGGAATATTATTATAGGGAAAATTCGCGGGGGGCATATTTGCAAAAGGGGCTCGTCCCCCTCCCACTGGGGGAATGTTCGGGTAGAGAACACTGGGTGGAGATACGTTCATGTAGGCACCATTGCCCTGGGGGATGTTCCGATAGGCAGCAATCGGGGGGGGCACATTTGGGAAGATTCCTCCCCTGGTGTGAGTCAGGTTGGAGTAAGTCCCACTGGCATGGGGCACGTTCATCATGGGTGGCATCTTCAAATAGGGTACTTTTAAGTATGCCACTTTGGAGTACTCCATTTTGGTATACCAAATGTCCGAATATGTGGGATTTTTTTTTTTTTTCTTTTTTTTCTTCTCTAAAACATCTGGAGCGGTACTCCCCTTTGTGATACTTTTTCCAATGTTGTGAATCAAGTTGCTGGTTCCTTTAAAGTCTTTGCAGTTATATAATTTGGGGATTAAATTTCTGATCGATATTCTTAGCAGTGCATTGCTCTCACAGGTGTCGTCATTGTCATTATCATTCGTGTATGCACTGCAATTCCCATAGTCGCTTGTATTTTCTTGGGCACTACTATCAGCTGGACCAAAGCTATACGTATGGGAGCTACTATTCTCGTAGCAGCTACAGCTATTTTCATGACCACTTCCATTGGATCCACAGTAACTAGAAGTTCTGTAACTCCCTCGTCGGTATGTGCTGCCTTTCTTCATCAGGTGCAACTGCTCCATGCACTCATCAAATAAATTCCTCTCTTCGTCAAATTTGAAATCTTTTACCGTGCCTCTTAAAGTTCTTAATTTAAAAATAAGTTGTTCTTTCGCGAACTTTAACTCTATCTGATTTAGCAGCTTCTCGTACATGTCCACATCATTGGAAAGAAGGAAGAAGAGAAAGTCTGTGTCTTTGTAGCTAATGTTATGTATCTTCTCCAAATGCATGATTGCATTCATCACATCCTTCGTGTTGTAAATGAATAAGAAGATAAGTTTCTCATTCCTTATGATCAGGAAGTATATATTCTTCACGTACAGGAATATCTGCTCTATATTCAGGTGCCTGAGGAGGTTGTTGTTTCGCAGGTAATTGAATATTTTTTTCTTTATGTACTCCTCCGAGTTTTTGTATTTGCTTATGAATCGATTTGATGTGAGTTCGTTTATCTTGTCCGAGTACATTTTGTAATTCTCCCCCTGATTTGGGTTTCCGCTTCCGCTTCCCATTCCGCTTTGGTCCTCTTTCCCGTTTTGGTCTCCATCACCGCCCTGTTCTCCACCACCGCCCTTTTCTTCGCCATCGCCCTGTTCTCCACCACCACCATCGTCGCCACCTCCACTCTGGTCAGCGTCTCCTCTCTCCTCGCCATGACCGCTTCCACCATCGCCACTCTCTCGCTTGGCGTTGTCACCGCTTTCGGGATTTCGGCTTTCAGCGTTTCCCCTGTCGACTTCTCCATTGGAGGCTTCTCCGTTGTACGCTTCTCCACTGTCGCTGCCCATCACTAGGGTAATATCCCTGCTACTGAGAGGGTTATACCCTCGAACGGGACAGACCAGATAAGACTTATCACCACTGCTCACGGGGGCAAAACTGTTCACGGGCATCCCTCTTCCATCGCCAAAGGAAGATCGGCAGTAGTATTCATTCGCGAAATTCCCATTTTGAGAAAGGTGACTCCCCTTCTCGGGTTGATTTTTCAAATCCTCTTTATTGTAATTTTGTTCATACACCGCCTCGTGATGACAATGCGTCACAATGTTGTACAGAGATAATTCGTCTCTATCGAACTCTTTCAGTTCGTCTTTCTTGTCATTTACCGAGTTCAGACTTACAGTGGTGTTGCAGCTACATGGGATGGTGTCATCTTTGCTTCCTCCCCCTTCCTCATACGTCGAAGTTTGTTGGTTAAACCGTTTGGGACACTTTTTGATTTCCGTATCTACGTCGGCCTCGGATTTTACATGCGCGTCTGCTTCTACATCCTTTTCCGCTGTGATTCCCTCGGCTGCTATGCCCTCCTGTGCCTCTAATTCATCCTCCCCCTGTATGGACGTTTTCTGCTCATTCAGAGTGAACTCCTGAGCTATAGACGTTTCTTCGTCATTAAAAGGGGCAGGCCTATGTCTACTTCTACCTTCGGAGTTGTTCATTCCAGTCAAGCTGTGCACTTTGTCGTACAGAATATTGTTTCCTCCGTTCAGGTTCAGCAGACATGGGGAATTAAGGATGTTATTGTCCAGGTAATTTTTATTTTCTTTCATCTGCAGCATTTCGAAGGTCCCTTCCCCCTTTACCATGTCCATTTTGTGTGGAAGAAGCGTGGTAGGATCGCGTTGTGTACCCTTTTCGCGATGCTACCACGCAATACTGCACAGTAATCGATCTTCTCGTCTTCACGTCAGTTGGTGACCCTCCCCCTATTGCCTTATCCTTCCCTTAGCCTACTCTTATGTTGTTTACTCAAAAATTAAAAAGAATGACAAACAGAGTACTTCAAGAAAAAAAAAAACAGAGTGGGAAAACTTATCTGCGGTCGTTCTCCAACCTGCATTATATATTTACTATTCACACAAGATGTGTTTTGTAGCACAAGTACAAAATGTAACTACTTCCTGCGAGTGTGGGATGCGTGAACTAATAGACAGACACCTCAACGCAAGATCGCTAGGGCACTCACAGGTACAGAGGTACACTACAGCGGAGTTTAACACACCACGTGATGTACAACATAACACGGTGACAGACCATAACACTACCTAATCGCACTGGCGCGCGTCAAAGAATACTTAAAAAAAGAAAAAAAAATTTAATACTCTCTTGCCACATTGCTTTGAAAGAAAAGGCGGAAAAAATTTACAAAATGGGGGGTCAGGGAATAGGGAAAATAAAAGACAAAGTCAAAGGGGAAGACTATGCAAACTAAAGGCTACCGCAGGGAAGCACTCGGTGGTACTATATATTACGCATGTTCCGTCCTCGTCACGTATAACTTAATTACTTCTTTGGTTCCTTTCAGATCACAACGAACTTCCTCAACGCCCCTGGCCAACCGTACGTTTCTCGCATGTTGCGTACATAATGCTGTACGACGTATGCAAAGAATGAGGGGATGGTCAGTTACATGTCCATATGCATATGAAAATATCTGCGTATGTACGCCCTGAACGAGCGTAACCTTCCGCGTTCTTTTGCCAAAAATGAAGAAAAAAAAAAAGAAAAAAAAAAAAAGGAAGAAAAAAAAAGGAAAAAGAAAAAATATATGTATATACTGTTTTACAATTAATTGTGCTATACAGCTATACAAGGTTATATACGTCGCGCATACTCCGAGCGGTCATATGGTACAAATATACGTACGTAATAATCCCGCATTAACAACTCTTTATATGGGGGGCAGGGCAAGATAAATGCTACGAGAATACTGAAAGTTCTTTGATTCGCTCCTTTAAATAAAGCAACAGGTAGCATTCAATTTTGCAAACGGTAACAAAAAATTTACGCCGTGAAAAAAAAAAAAAAAATTACAATACTGTGGTGGGATATGCCAAAACGCGTTTACCTTTACTGCTGCGGCGTTGGTGAACTTTTTGCGCGGTTTTGCTTGCTACTTTTTTTCCATCTCCAGTAAATTTTATTTGCTCTTACTTTAAGAAAGGTTTACAAAGGAAGAACATTTTATGCAGTTGATAGCATTTTCTTCCTTTTTATGGGCGTTAAGACGAAACTTTTTTTGCGCAGAAAAAAAAAAAGAGGGAGGCACAGAAAAGGGACATGTTCCCTAGGCACAGCTGTACAGATCTATAATACGTGCACGTATGTATCGCTATCCTTACTCCAATGTATATAAACAAAACTGCCCACACGTGCGGATGCTAACACGAGCATGGAACAAAAGGAGCTTTTATACAACTGGGTTGGGAACAAAAGGGTGGCTGGAAAAAAGTCACTCTGCTGAAGAGACTAAAATTAATTAGGAACTATATTCTCCTCATGAAAAAAAACGAGCACCCTCTCTCTGTCGTATTCCTTTGCTTACAACATTACGTATGCACATCTTTCATTGGGTGATGTACATGCAATTGACGCAGCCACGTGGTCAAACTAGCAAAGGAAAAATGCCACACTTGGCTCACGCGACAACTTCGCCTATGCATGCGGAACGCTTAAGAGGCAGAAAAAAAAAGGGGGGTCGTTAGCCTTATATATATGTGCATGCAGGCAGTGATACCTTCTTAGGTAGTATCCATAGAGTTACAGTTCATGGTATTAAACACGTGGATGAATAAAACAAAAGTGAAACAAAATGGATGGAGAAGCCAAATGGATGAAAACCAAATGGATGGAAAAGCCAAGTGGAGGTAAACCAAATGGAAAACAGAACAAACTGGAAAAGAAAACAAAAAGTGGAAAAAGAAACAAACGGGAGAAAAAAACTTGTAAAACTACCAAAGCACAAGAGTGCTAAAAGGGAAAAACTTAAAACGTGAAGCCACAGAAACGAAAAAGTGAAGAAAAAAAAAAACCTCACTGTTTAACGTTAAGCAGGAAAGAGTACACTCTTTAGATAAAAATGAATGGCAGGGAATTGTTTACATAAAAATAAATGGTAACAGTTCCTGATGAATTTAAAATTTCACTAAACAGTTAAAAATGAAATTTCCATTTGCTCGGGAAAACATGGCGTGTATAAATCCCTTTTTTGGTTAAAACGCAATCATATTTTTCTTTGTTTTTTTTCTTGTTCTTTTTGAGCTTTATATGTGAGTGTTTATATGAACGGGCGTAACCGTTAACCTCGCACACTCAACAATTAGTGGTCGTACATTCCACTGTGCGGATGTAAACGGTGTATGTACGGCGAGAATACGTGGTGGGTTTGCTCGGGGGGATGTATGCAAGCATGCGCCGGTTACCACACGTGCACGTGAGCAGACGCGTTGGTATGCATTTATTTGTATCAGCTTATTTGTATGAGCTTACTTGTATGAGCTTACTTGTATGAGACTACTTGTATGAGCTTATTTGGATGAGCTGAGTGGTATGCACTTCTTGGTTAGCAGCTCCTTTCCCGGTTTCCTCTCATTTGCGGACTCATAAGGCGGGCCTGGACGAATTTTTTTATTTTTTTCCACCCTTTTTGCTTGCTCCGCTTAAACACATTCTCCACCGTTCATGTGGAGCAGAAGTCTCAATCCGTCTGGTAGACATGGCGGGCATCATTAAGGTTGCGACGGGTGAGGGATAAAATAGCGATCGTTGCAAGTGGAGGCAAAATGCGGGTGTGACATGGCGAGGTGGCTGCACAAAGCGGCAAACTAAGGTCCCGTGACGAGGCGGTATGACACTGTAGCGTGACCAAGTTGCACAAGGTGACATGAAGGAAGAGCGGTACCCTTGGCCGTGCTTCGTAGCCCTCAATAACCCTTAAAGTTATCCTTCATCACGCGCAAAAGGGCTATATACTCAGACTTGGCACTAATAACGTAATGGTTCCTTTTTGCGTACTTATTAATTTCGTTCTGTATGTATTCCTCATCACATCGCAAGAAGGGGTTGTATGCGAATTCATCTTCCAGGAGAGAAGGCACAGTGGGAAGCATATTTTTGTTTGCCAGAAGTTGTTGCTGGAAGGCAGCCAATAGGGGGTTAAGTCCATCTACAGTTAAAGCAAATTTTACATTGTCTTGTGTATATTCATGTCCGCAAAAAATGTAAATGTTTGCTGCGTCTTTTTGTAGCCTTTTTAAATTCTTTACAGAATTGTGCAAGTCGAAATTGTTGCCTTCAAAATTTTTGCCCAGTCCACATATGAACAGAAAATCTCCTGTAAAAAAAATTTTATTCTTTGAGGAATCTTTTTGGGCATTTTCCACTAAGTATGAAATATGATTATTACAGTGAAAATGTGACAGAAATGTGGAAATTTTAAAGTTATTTATTTCGAAAGTTTGTACGTTTTGAAGATTTCTATTTATGTATCTATTGTCCTTTTCTTTAATTCCATACACATTAATTTTTTTGTTGAAAAAGTAGCTATTTCCCCCATTATGGTCAGCATGTTTATGTGTACATAGCACATTTTTAATTTTTATATTTTCCATTTCGGCGACTTCGTTAACGACGTTGTAGTCACTTGGATCCACTGCCACTCCTTCATCCTTATCATCGTAAAAAATATAGGCATAGTTGTCTCTGTACATGGGGACGATGATCACATTTGTACACATATCAGGTTTCTTCACGATGAAATATTTTTTGTCCTTCTTGGTGAAGCTGGTAATATGTACATTATTTCTGCTGAAAAGTCCCCTTTCGAAAAATAGCCTGCTGGACAGAGACTGTCGGGGAGTTGTTCTCGCGGGGGAGAAGTAGTTTATCGCCACGAGGGCCCACACGAGCTTCATCCTCTGCGGAGGTGGAAGCTGTGCCAGGGTTGAAGAAGGGCAAAAAAAAAAAGAAAAAAAAAAAACGCATAAATAGGGACAACAAATGGGATAGGCAAACGGGATAGCCGAACGGGATAGCAAACCGAATGGCAAAAATAACAAACAACAGGGGATACCCTTCTTTTTAACCCCAAGAAGAGTGACTTTTTCTAACATTTGACCAAACCGCGGGCGCAATTTTCTCCTGAGCCTTCTGGCAAACAAGGCCAATTACTCGCACTGTGTAGCATTACCAGAATGAACACTTAATCCTCAGGCATACCGTTTTTTTATTTTTTATTTTGTACTTTGTTTTATTGTGCACACATTTTTTAAGATGAATTGCGAGGAAAATCGAACAAGTGGAGATCATTTATGAGGACATTGCACACTTGTGTTTAGCGCGATTGTTAATTTGCGGCATGGTGGATGCCTATACATTTTTTGGCGGGCTCCCCTTTTTTAGGGGCTCTGTTTTTTTTTTTTCACCTTTTTAGTGCATCTTCCCGTATGACATTGCTCATGTCTTACTAGCATGGAAATGCATTTTGTGAGAAGCGTTGAACAGGTGCTGGTTCAAGGCGGGGCGAGGAAAAGTTAAACCTTTGAGTTCACTTCAGGTGTGTGTAGGGGTGCTTACCTAATCTGTTGTTTCCCTGCTCGCTTCCCCTTCGTAACGTATTCGCGAGTGTACCACTTTAGGCCATTCCAGATTGACCCATTTCTGTGATTTTCTCATCCCGACGTTGAGCCTATAAAAAGGGAACCACGTGGGTAGAACGGAACAGAAACCTGCCCCCCCCATGCTATATGCAAAGCGGAAGAGTGATACAAGTTAACATGTCGTATATGGACCCGTAACTGGGTCATGTATGTCTGATGTCCCTGATCCCTTGACTCCCTTTTTTGTGGGAGACGCTACACGCGCTGCGTGTACTGCTACTAAGTGCACAGGGAAAGCAGGCCAATCAGCGCCGTTAAGATAGGCATGAGGATTATAGGGATCGAAATAGGCATACTGATTATACCAGTGGACTCCTTTCCTCAAGAACCCCCCATTTGTGCTCAAGGATAAATATACGTACCAAGTGTTTACAGTGTAGAAATGAAGAAAAAAAGGAAAAGAAAAACACCTTTCCAATGTTCTAAATGTAGGGGGGTACCATATTTTCCTAACATAGTGGTATCATTTTTATCATTTTATTTTTTTTTTTAAGTAGAAGGATTTTCCGCTTTATTTGCGCGGCGGAATGGGTAGATAACGCTTCTGCGGGATCTTTTTCTTTTTTTCAATTATGTTATTCCACGAATGAAGGAAGAGAAGGGAAAGTGTTTGCTTATGTATACCCGTTTTCTCTTATATGTACCAATTGTTTTCTGTTTTCTTTTAAGACAAAGGTTTAAATTGAATCGTTCGGATAGTTTATGGGCGTCTCTGTGTGTCCATGTAGGTATACGAGCTGCTCATTTAAGAAGCGGGTGGAGGAATTATGTACCTGTGGCATAAGTCCACACAGTGATATACATTAATATGAAGTTAAGCGAAAGTGCAATGAGCCATTTGCGTTCCCCAGTTAGGAATTAAAAAAAAAATATATATATATATACAGTTTTGTCACACCTTCTCTGGAGAGGAGGCACAAAACTGCACTTCCGATTGTTTGCGATTCGTTAGGGACATACACAAATTAAAGGGCAGAGTTAAATTAGCGATGCGGTTCAAACTGGCGTCGCGTGCCATGTCGCGGGAACACGAACCCTTGTGCACACATCCATGCCACATCGCTCCCTCTAACGTTAAGGGAGTAACTGCATAAATGTATACATTTATATATGTGAACATACGTGCTTAGGACGCTTGTATCCCACTGCAGCGCCCGAATCCCCCCTCCCTTCACTCTCTTTTGCCATTTTAGCTGGCTCACTACATGCACCTTAAGAAGTGAGAAAGAGAAAAAAATAACACGCACATTTGCCATTCGCAAAAAAAAAAAAAAAAAAAAAAAGAGTTAAAATATAACATACGCATGTCCCTCTGAAAATTCTTATGTCCTTGGTCCCATACAAGAACTTCAAACAAGCAGGAGTATCTTTCTTAAGTAGTAAAAGAATGAGAGAACATCACACTACATTTTCGCCATTGTTTTTGTAAATAACGTTAAACGTGTTTGCCATTTTTACATGAACATACGAAAAAAAAAGAGAAAAAAAAGAAAAGAACAAATACGAAAACGTCCGTTCGTAACAATTCCACATGTGGTTTCTTTAACCTTCGCGTTTAGGCGTTATACTGGTTAAGGTTATAAAGGAATAGAAACCTTCCTTTTTTAGTAATTTTTTCTTTTTTTTTTTCGTTTTTTGTGACACAATGTCAGGTATGTTCAAACATATGTGTGTAGTTTGCAAATGTAGGAAGGAGCAAACCTGTGGGATTTTCTCCACCCGCTTCACTGGGTACATGCATTCCGTGGGATTCATGCGGTTGTGCTTTTTTTTTTTCTGTTTCTCCACCATCCACAGAACAAGAAATAATTGCCGAAGATACCTCCAACACAAATGCTGAATCGGAAGTGGACGAACAGATGGGTAAGTAGAGAACATCGGCGTTACAGGATTTTATGGCTTGACGCGTTTGTGTATTTGTCTGTTTGTGTGTCTATCCCTTTGGACCCCCAACCATGTGTATTCAAGTGGAAGTTACTGAGGGTGTACCTGTATGTTGCTCCTATATGTACCGTGTGCTGACCCCCGTTACTCCTTTCCGCTTCCTCCTCCCCCCAATTGCAGAACTCCTGGAAAAGAAAACGGCACAGGAACTGTTCGACATGGGGACTCTAGAATTTAAGGAGAATAAAAACTTCGACGTTGCTGCGGAGAGATTTTCCATGGCCGTGGAGAAGAAGTAAAGAGGCTACGTGTTTTTTCTGCGCGTTTGTCGCGCTATTTCTTTGCCAAGTCAGAATGATGCTAATATGTCTTCACTCCCTGCACACCCACACCCTCCCCCATTCGCAGAGTGAAAGAATTAGACGCAGAAGGGAGCCTCCACGTCGATTTGCGTGAATATTACCTATCCTTTGCTGATGCCCTGCTGACCAAGGAAGAAGAAAAAAACGATCTTTTCGAATTCTTGAAAAAAAGTAACTCCTTAAAATGAGTGCAGCGGTTAAGCGGTGTGGTAATGTGGACCCCCGTGACGAAGAGGAGACGGTTCCTCCCTCGCCAATGCTTCCTACTGTGCAATGTTAACATTCCGCTTTTTCCCCCCTTTAGAGAAAAAAATCGAAGTGTCCGACACGGAGGAGGATTCAGCTGAGAAGGAAGAAGTCACGGATGAGCAGGTAATCAAAATTGCATGTTTCCCACGGGAGCATTTTTCTAGGCGTTCCTCCTTTTTTCTGGCAACGTTCCCATGTTGTCATCGTGCGGGCCGTTTTTGCATCACTTGGTTCCGAATGGGAAAAGGACTTGCACCCGTTTGGACGCATTTGAGCTTATTTGGGCCTGTTTGAGCCTGTTTGGACCCGTTTGAACCCGTTTGAACTCATTTGGACCCCTTCTTCCCTTCTTGTACCCTCCAAATCAGCTTGCCTTTGAGATGTTCGAATTCGCAAGAAAATGTTACGAACTTCTAGTGGAGGAGAAGAAGGAAGAGATGTCGAAGAAGGACATTTTGAATTACACTTACGTGTTTATTCGCCTTGGGGACATCAGCTTACTGAATCACTTTTTCGAGGAGGCCTCGAAGGTGGGCACCGCCGCGTGTGGAGCGATCATGTGGGGAGACTGCGGATCGTCCCGCGTTGGGCCTATTTTTGCCGAGTCTTTTTTATAGCGTCTCATTTATCTCTCCTCATTCGACACCTTCTATTCGCTGCTCCCCCCTGCAGGAGTACCAAAAATGCGTGGAGTTACGGGAGAAGCACAAGGTGGGCGATGAGAACCTGATCGCCCCCCTGATCTCCCTGTCGCAGAGCTACATGTTCTGTGGAAAGAGGAAAGAAGCAGTGGATTATTTCGAAAAAGTAAAGAAAATCCTGCTGGACGTGAGACAGAAAACGACCCCATTGCCTGACAACACGAACGAGAAGATTATACGGGACACATACGACGATGTCCAAATACAAATTAATGACTTGAAGAGACAAATAGAGGAGGAGGGCGAGGAAGGCACGCAGTTGGGAAGCCAAACCATTGCCAAGGAGTTAGTCGTCACGACAAAGGTTAGCACTGACTGTGTGTATACACCACATGGGACATTCGGCACTTGCACAAGGGATCAGAGTGCAAATCCTCTCCCCCGCGAGGGTTCCACCCGCTAAGCAATGCAACTCCAGTTGTGCTATATATAACTGTGTGCATGTATATACATATACGTATATATACATATATATATTTTTCCTTTTCTCCCCCCTGCGCAGTCCGAATTCGACAAGGCAATGCTGAACAAAGAAAATAACCAAGTTACCAAGATCACTATTTCCACGGTGAATGATGACGACCAAGGAGCCAAGAGAAGAAGGATCAACTTATCTAATTATAAAGTGTAGACAGAAGGGAACTTCCGCACGCTGCCAGAAGCTGAGAAGAAGTATGAGAAATGTGTGCAAAAGCGGAAAAACAAGCAGGGAGGTGTGAGGTACACACATTCACCCGAAGTGTTTACATGTCTAGCAGAATTGTAGATCCCGCTTCCGTTTGGGATGCAGCGGTCTCGATTACTCCTTAAGGAGAAACGAAAACAGGGAGTACCAGCAGATCGCAGCATAACGTATAGCATAACGTAGCGACAGTGTTACTCTCCCCCCTGCTCCTGGTGGTACCGCTAAAATTATGTATAAAGTCACCCGTGCGCTTTATTTTGACTCACCATTCTGACTAGCCACTTTGACTCGCCATCTTGAGTAGCCATTTTCACTCGCCATCTTGGCTAGCCATTTTCACTCGCCATCTTGGCTAGCCACTTTTGTCTTGATTTTTTATCAATGCCTTCGCGCAGAAATACATGCATACATACGTGCTTACATACGTACAGTACACGCGCCTTTTCTCCCACTGCACGCGAAAGGAGGCACACAAAATGTGTGCATAAAGCAATAATGGAAACGTTTTTATGTGCACACGCACTGGACGCGCACTTCTTTGTTTTGCATCCCCTGCGTCTTCCACGTCGTGAAGCCACTGGCATATACCCTCCACGTTTTTCCACGTGTTACGACTGTTTATCCGTGCACCGTTCACACGTCAGAGAAAAAAAAAAAAAAAAAGAAAATATACCATGCATAAGTAGAAAGAACACCGTGTAATAAGTGATTAACTCAGAAACCTAAGTAGAAACATATGATGATACTGATAAAGGGATGCGATTCAGGTGAACGTGGATCCAATGACCGGCTTCGCAACGACGGTGTCGCCCTTTTGAATGACTAGCCAAATGACTAGACAACTTCTTTCCAGTTGTGACTCACCCCCCTCCTATGTTCCATTATCCTACACCTTCTGCCCCCCCAAAAAAAAAACTCCGAACGAGTTGTGCGTATCCATTTCCCCTATTAAAAAATTCTTCTGTTGACTTATTTCCATTTTTATTTATGAGTCGTAAAGTTATATGGTGATATGTATATGTGTTAAAAAGAAAAGAGAAATTAAAAAAATTAAAAAACAGGGATGAAAAATACGATTATCGTTTTCGGTGATCATATCCATATGCAACTGCACACACATAACACTTGTCCAGGTTTTTACTTACCTATGTGCACAGTAATACACAAGCATACAACACTTAGATCATTTAAAAACATGAATACGTCTTGCATTATCGATGTAGCGAATTAATCTCAGTGCACACACAAACACGCAAAAACACCCGCACACACGGGGGGCATATAAATCTCGGATTGTTTGTACGTATATCCTTACATGCCACACGCCATACTCTTCGTCTGTTTTCATCTGCCTATTGTTTATTGAGAACATAGGGTGTGGGGGTGACCGCAGAGTGGTGCTGAGTAACTGCAAAAAGGGGAGATGCACCTGCACCCAAATATGCACCCGGGGTGTAAACAGAAGTAATACGTAACTACAGGGTGAGAGGCAAGACCAACTGCAAGGTGAGCAGAAAGGCCATAGGCAGGGCATATTTTTTATTAAAATAATCAGGAGGCATTGAAATGAATAAGTAAACAATGCTGCTTCGACATTATGTTCCAAATAAACATCTTAACAACTGACGTCTCATGGGTGTGCTGTCTTATATTTATGCTTTTCAGGTGAATATTTCAAGGGGGAGAGGGTCCCACAAAAAAAAAAGGAAGAGAGTGTGCTGTGCGTCTCCATTGAGTGTACGCAGGGATCGGATGCTTCGTTCACATTCGTACGCGTGTATTTGACGAGGAGTTTACCTCTTATGCAAACATGCATATAAGCACACACACACAGAGACACGCATGTGTAGATTTTGGAAGTCTGGTACAGAAGTGATAAACCCAGCTGCGTTCCTGTTTTGATTAGCCTCCACTTTTAGGGTCATATAGCGGGGTGAATGCACAAACTGGATCTACACGCCCCAAGATGTTCGGCTTGCATGTTTACCTACGTGTGGATATTGCTGTGTGGTTATTATACAGACGTCTCTCTTGTCAATTCCCTTTAGGGGAGCAAAGTAAACACGTGAAAGATCAATACTGAGACGTGGTGAGTGTGTGTGGATCTGTTCCCCGGGGGGAGGATAATAGTTCCATTTGTGTTTTTTTTTTTTTTTTTTTTTTTTTTGACTGTATTGAACACGCACTTGTATTTTCTTCAGTATTCCCAGGGGAATGAATTCGCTATACAAAACATTGAAACTTGGGACGTGCAAATTACCACTACGACTACTTTGGTGGATATACTGTTGCACACACATCACATTTATTGTGCACTCTATGATGTGTCTCCACTGATGAGCCTATTTCTACATTTCTATGGCTTATGAAAGGCACGGGGAGGGAGGCCTCGTTACGTGCCGTTTAATTGTCTCTCAGTTACTCATCTTTATCGAAGACAGCATCCCATTATGTTCACAAGAAATATCATGTTCTGTGTATAACACTCTTCTCGTGTTTTCTTTTCCCTCGAGGGGGTTTTCCTCCATCTGTCTATGCTCAGAGTGGTAGAATGGCAGATGCACCATTGGGAATATGCTCAGGGAGCTAATTTTTTTCGTCTTCACGTTGGAGCTATTTAGAAGGTTCATCATTTCTTCATTTTCTTCCCATATGAGTCTTTGGTTGATGCCGGAGTTGGCAATCTCGTTTGTCCCTTGGTCGTGGATGTAGTCGTAAATCAACTTGAGCGGCTCAATTTCGTTAAATAGGGCTGCCTGGGCTGCGGCGGTGTTGATGTTCTTCGTGCTCACGTCGTCCCAGCAGCTAGCATCGCAATTGGCATCCCATCTTCCACCGTAATGGTCCTCCTCATCTTGGATGTTCGACTCTCCCTGCTCGTCCATCTGGGCGCCCTCGTTCAGGTTTCCCCCCTCGCTAAGACTATTTCGCTTTTCTTGTTGTTGTTCTTCTTCCTCTTCCGAGGTGGAGACGCTATCGCACATAAACGTTTCCGCGTGATGCCTCTTCTTCTTGTAGACGCTCTGCGGTTTGGAGTAATTGTCCGTCCTTCCACATCCACTACAGGCCACATCGCTCGAAACGCTGTTGCCGAGAAAATCCCTCTCATTCACGACGTTCCAACAGCCTTCGCTGACGGGGCTCCAATAGACCAACCCATTGCGAGCGTCTACTACATCGTTGCTTCCCTTGTTGCTCTTCTTGTACGGGTTCATGCTCATTTTCCTCTGACAATTGGAGGTACTGCGAAGGTTTTTATACGGGACGATGGCATCACTACTCCTCTGTGGTTGGTTCACTACACCCATGTAGATGCATTGTCCATGATCATTCGAGTACACATTTTGGTAGCTCTCCTCATTTTGGTTTTCACCTTCCTCATCCCTTCTTACTTTCATTTCGTGACTTTGATCTAAACTGCTATGGTAATAGTGACTGGGACTCTCTTCCACATGCTGCACTCGGATACTCTGGCACGGCTTCAGACTGTTGCTGCGGACGATGTTTGCTACTGCAATGGGTCCACTGCATACTACTGGGTTGATTCTTCCCACACCATGCAGGTACATACTTCCATCGTGGCTTGCGTGAGCAAAGAGCCTGGGAGAGACAACTTCTTCGTAGTTCACGCCTAGGAGGTTTCTTCCTAGGGGCGAATTGTAGTAGCATTCTCTGTTTATTTGACTTCTTTCGGCGTTAACTCTGATCATGTCGTTGAGAAGGTTGTCTCCGTGATAACGTCGATTGCCTCGATTGGAATCATCGCGGGTGGGCTGCCCCTTTTGATGTCGGCTCATATACCCGTTATAACGATTGGTGGTACTACTCCCACTACTGTGATGTCCCCTGTTTTGATTGCCGCTGGAACCACTCGTCCCGTTCGCGCCGCTCGGGCCAGTCGCTCCATTCGCATTGCTGTTATTCCTCGCGTCATCGATGCCCCCATTGGGGAAGCCGTTATTCCCGTTTTCATTATCGCTGTTTTCATTGACATCGTTGCCGTTACTCACGCCTTCGTCGTTCCCTTGGCTGTTCACTCTGTGTTGGAGGTAATTGTAGAAGTACGTGTCCCGATTGTGCTGATGGTGCAGCTGATGCTGGTACTGCTGGTATTGGTAAAGGGGATTCTGCTGATGATGCTGTAGCTGATGCTGGTACTGCTGGTATTGGTGAAGGGGATTCTGCTGATGATGCTGTAGCTGATGCTGGTGCGAACCCCCAGTATTTAACCACGCACTGTTACTACCGGTACTACCATCATGATTGCTTCTCGCCATCGTCATTCCGTTGCCCAGATTGGCCAAGTCACCGAAGTTTGCCAAGTTGACGAAGTTGCCGAAGTTACCACTGCTGGCTACATTATAGAAGCTTCGACCTCTTCCATCATTCTGGAGAGCACTCCCATTAAATATCCAGTAACCGCCTCCTCCATTATGTTCATCAAGGGGGTGGTGGTGGTACTGTCCCCTATAGTCATACCATCGCAAGCTCTCTACACTACTGCTGTCATTACTACTGGGCTCTATTCTTTCTCCGCACCTGGGAAGCATGAGGTTGTGATGGTTGTCCCCAAGGCTCGCTTGATTATGGTAGTTGTTTCTTCCATTGCTGTGATGGTTGGCCCCAAGGCTCTCTTGATTACGGTAGTTGTTTCTTCCACTGTTGTGACGGTTGCCTCCGCGGCTTTGTCTGCCATTTCGTCTTTCATTGCCTTCACCACTACCGCTACCGCTACCACCACCGCTGCCACTTCCACCACGGCCGCTTGCGCCGCTTCCCCCTGTTCCGCCACTTCCTTGGCCCCCACCCGAATTGTTCTGATTGTTCGGATTTCCATTCCCATTGTTGTTGTTCCTGCCATCGTCTCGGTTGGGTGGGCCCATGTTCGGTCGATTGTTCGGGTTGAGTAGCGAAATGGACCTTGCAGGGTGTTGTGTAAATTGCGCACTGTCACGAGAACAAACTTCAATTTTGCATTGTCCGGCTTTAAAAATAGAACCCACAGGTAAAGGGACGGGTTCTGAGAAGGGCGGGATTTTTAAGAACGTTCCCAAGGTACTAGTATCCCTCAGAAGCCATCTTTCTCCAACGGGCTTGTTTCCATCATAGTATATTAAGCAGTGCTCTCTAGATACATAACCATTCGAATTTGTAACGGACAGTTTTTTGTAACTTGACTGCGCATATGGACCTCTGCCTAGGACGACTCCCTTGGGATCCATATACTCCGTTTTTAAATTGACTTCATCTTTTACCGTTCCAAAATCGAATTTAATTAGCAAATTGGATTCGATGATTTCACAATAGGATGGCAGGTTATCTTCGCCCACGTTATTGGCAGAATCCTGTGCATCCGCCCCTCGCTCTGAGATCTCATCAGAGAGCCGTTCTTGGGGACGTTCCGCACTGTGATCCACTCTCGATTCAGCTGGCACATCTTCCCTCTGTTCAGCGTCATCTTCGTTTTGCTTAACATCTGCTCCGGCTGCTCCTCCCGCTTCTGGTTCTCTCTCTCCTTCCTTGCTCTTCCCCTTCATCAGCTCGCTTAACTCGTGTCTGTCAAGCACCTTATTGGACTTCTTATTCCACACATATCCTTTGTAAGGCATACCTATCGTGTTCTTTTCTATAGACACGGTAACTTCAATCCGGTCTCCTATGTGGATTATGTCCCCTTCTTTCAGTACGTGGTTAGTGTTCACCTTTATCATGGTACCAATAGTCGACCCACAATCGACGACACCAATGTTGTTATTTTCTGCCTTGACAAATATTAGGTGTGACAGCGAGACGGACGAATGGGGCATATGTATTAAGCTCTTAACATGTCTCCCCCCATCCCATGGCAATCTATTGGGAAGTGCAGAGGAATCGAAAAATTGGCTATCAATTTTATGGGTTCTATCCTGAATAATCTTTAAAATAATTTTCTCATCTTTCCTAATGCACATGGATGGGTTCTCTGTGATATAGTTCTCCACCCAGGCATGTAGCCTGTCATTCGTTACTTCCTTGTTGTCCTTATCGTAGCCAATAAGTTCGCTAAACATTTTACAGTCGTTTATGTTAAATACCCACTTGGCCTTTGACCACAGATTGTTGACGGTGAAGAAGTCGACAATGCAGGCAGTCAGGTCGTCAAAGAAGACAGGCACGGAAATCATATCGTTCAGAAAGATACGTAAAAATAAGGGTACACTAACTTGGGGTTTAATGAAATTTTCATTCCACCAGATTTCATCCACTGTGTTTACTATTTCTATCGATTTGTATACCTTGATGGATTTTCTTCTCAAATTATATACGCGTACTAGGTTGGAGATAATTGTGTTGATGCATACGGTGTGCCCTAGGGCTTGTCGACACAGAGGGCAATTTTTTCCATTCAGTTTGTTATGGCCGATGCAGTATCTGCAAAAGGTGTGTCCACAGTTCATCGTTACGGGGAGGTAAAAATAATCCAGACAGATTGGACAAGTCAGTTCTCTTTTCAAACACTGTATTAAAGCTTGAACGGTTAGTCCTCCTCCTGTGGAAAGAGCTACTGCTGATCCTTGTGCTGCTACCCCTGGGATGGAAGCATCTCCTGTAGATACTGCTCCTACTGCGCTATTTAATGTGTTTAGATGGGAGCCAGATTCAAGCTGATTATCATTGTTAAGAATTGCTGCCACTACCAGTTCGTCACTTAGTGAATCACTCTCCACCATGTGCAACATATTTCTTTCCACTTCGTCGTCCTTCTTTTTAATATTTTCTCTTGCCCTGACTTCGCTCAATTCGACTCCTTGCATCAGTGCGTTCGCGTGGTTTTCTTGGCTCAGTTCTTCATACTGCTCGGGCTGTTCCTGCTGCTGCAGTTGCTGCGGCTGTTGCGACTCTTGTTGCCGCTGTTCTTCTTCTTCCTGCTGCTGATGATGATGCTCCTCCCCCATCGCGTCATCCCGCGCATCTCTCACTTCGTCCGCGTGGTTGCTCTCGGCGTGCACTCCGTTCTGCAGGAAGTAGTTACTGGATCCGTTCACGAACACGTTGTCCCTCTCGGCCCCGTGGATGTGGCTCAAGGGATCGTTCCTTCTGCTATCACACTCCTGCGAGTTGGGCCCTATGTTGGTGGAGATACCTGCAGCTAAGTTCGTGGCTACGTTTGCCGCTATACCGTCCAGTGATCCCTGGTTCACGCCGCGTATAGCGCTGCTCCCTGTGCCGTCACAGCCACCCAAGATGTTGTCTCCGTTAAAAACGAAGAGCTCGTTTCGGATATTGCTCGTCATGCTCTGCGTTGTGCCATTGGGAGGGCCACTATTCGGGAGGTCGCTATGGGGCAATGCGCCCTCCGACGGAACGCCATTTATCAGTACGCTGGAATTGCTGCCTTCGGGGTGTCGATGGCCGTACTGTTCGTGCCCCTGTTGCTGCGCATGCGGGTTGTTGACGCCGCGACCCAAGCTAGCGCTACCATTATTGGACTCTCCTCTTTCGTTAGCCATATTTTTATTTTCGCTTCTATTTAATCTATCTATTCTCTTTCTTCTAGAGTTGGTATTATCTTCATCGTCTTTTGGAGTGAGACATTCATCCTCTAACGAGTCATTATCGTCGATGAACATACCATCGTCATTGACGATAAAGTTATTGCTTTCGCTATCTTCAATGTTGATTACGTCGTTGTTACCTCTACGTTGTCGGGTTCTTTCTCTGTTATTGGATTCGTTCATTTTTTGTACTTATTCATGCGTGTAGGGGAGTACCTGGAAAGGGTTGTGTGCACGGGATGTGCTTTTGTTACGGGCAGATACGCTTGATGCGGAGACGTATCTCTGTTTGTGGGCGTAAAGAGACTCGATGGGGGGGGGGCGTAGTGCGACTGTACGCAAAGTATGGAGAACACGTCTATTCGTATGTATAGCTAGCAGGTTAAAGCACGTATGCACGTACGTCTGCGTTGCGCCTGCTAATGTGCCTCCTGGAATGAATTGTGCGAATTGGCTTCACGATAGGGGGTGTCCTAAGTGCAGTGGATGAACAGAGTGAAGTGGGCGTGCCTGTTGGTGTGCACTGTGGAGGGACACCTTAAGGTACGCACTTAAGACAGGTAAGCAGGGCACGCAGTTAATTCACGCAGCTATGTTGGCAGTTAATCCATACAGTTAATTCATGCAGTTACGGTACGCAATTAAGTTATGCAGTTCGGTTGGCAGTTAACTAACGCAGGTGAGGTGTGCCTCTCGCATGCATACGCAAAACGCGAGGGGCAAAACCACGGGAAGGAGAAAGAGTACCGCACGTGAGGGGAAAAAATCAGGGCGCTCGCGTGCTATCGCGTATGCGCGTGGGAAGGTACTTCACGATGGGTTTGGGCGCAGGCGCTCTTACGCAGGTATAAACTTACGGCAAGGCACTCTTAAGCAGGTATACTTATGGACCAGCCACTCTTATGGCATAGATTCTCTTCTACACTTATGCTAATTATGCATTCACGTGGCCATGCATTTACACATAATATCGGGATGTAGATGCTGTATGTACATAAATTCACGTAAAGTATACATCACTGGTCACGCATTCGTATGCAACGGGTAATCAATGAGGTTGGTTTCTCTCCCACGAGTGGAAAAATGTGCTTGTACGCGTAGATGGGTATAGCCGGGTACACCCAGGTACAGCTAGAGACCGGTATGTACGGGTATGTAGGAATTTATGCTGATACGTACTGGCGTAAACGGGCACATGCATATATATCTCATAAACGTGAATGGCCCCACGAGCTGGCTCGCGCAAGCTATCCTCTTCTTCACTCGTTTTTTTCTCGAGGATATAACAATGGCGCGGCTGCAGCTTGGGTTAAAAGAAAAAACTTATGCTTGGCAATTTTCTTTAAAAATTTCGCCTTAAAAGGTATGCACTGTTGTGAGAAATGGGCGATTTACAAAAAAAGGTGGAGCAAAGGAAAAATAAAGAAAAACGCTAAGGGAAGAAAATGCGAATGTATACTTGATACATTAACACATAAATACATTTAATCCTTCTCAAGAATTAAATATTTCCTCTTTTTCATGTTAAAAATAAAAAAATATTTTTTGCGTACGTAATAGTCAAGATCCAGCTGTTTTTTTTTTTTTTGCTTGCATTCCCTTGGGGGCGTACGAGTAAAATTCATATGCGTTCACGATACATGTATTTTTATCTGACCACGTTATGCACATATAAGAAGTAATATCTATCTGCGTGCCCACGGGCATAAGGGCGTGTACGCGCGAAGGAATTACAAATGTGCCCGTGTACGCGAAAATAGCGAAAAATAATACAATGGCATACGCATGTATATCTTTGCATGTACGTGTGGAGGGGCGTATTTATAGCGATATACAAGTAGGGTGCTATACTAATGGTATGTCCGCTCCCCCTTGGGCATACGTGTTGCAGAGCTTACGTGCTAGGGACACTCTCACAGGCTTATGCACGCTCGCTGAAGAATACGTAAAATGAGTACGTCAACTGACACAACAGGCTCAACAATAGTTGCTCGTACGTACGACACTTTCATACAGCGGGGCTCCAATCACGCGGGCACAAGGATATGGCTAAATATGTACATAAAATGTAGGCATAAGTATTATATGTACATATATATGAGTTTTTTCTTCTGTTCAAGAAGGGACCTTTTTGCTGTTTTTTCTTTTTTCACCCCCCCTTGTTTTTGAATAGGCTGATCATTAACAGTTGAAAACGCAAAGGTTAACTATTGGGGGTACAGATAAAGGTCCTGGCTCATCTCATATTATAATTGTCCTCTTCTCCTGTGGTACTCGTTCATCAGAGTTAGCGAGTGAGGTTTGCATGAAGAAAACGTAAAAACGACGCGCTGAAAAATGGCGCGTCAAGGATGATGTGGGGGAAAGATAGAGTATATGGAAACGAAGGTGCGCACGTATGGCGTAAAGAGTTACGCACTGAGAGAGTCGCAGAGGCAAGGGACGCAAAATCGTAAAATGAGTAAATCAGGTAAGTCATGTAAAGCGGGTAAAACTTGTAAAACATGAAAACACGGGAAGGGCGTGAAACACGTAAAACACGTAAAGATTGAAAAAGGAAAGAAATAAATGTCGTTAAGTTCGATGCGGTTAATGTTGATTTCAGCTCGATATAATTCAGTAACACAACCAACTTGGCTTTTGCGCGAATTTCAATTTTTCTTTCTCGTTGAATTCACTTTTTTAAAAATCAAAATTTGTACACTTGGTATCTTCGCCTCAAGGCGCCACTTAATTGAAAGGTGCGGACGAATTCGCTATAGGGGTCAATTTGTATGGCATAAAAACTGCACGAACATATGGCAATACGCCGTACGCATATATCACATACGCTCTGTGCGAATATGCGCTCTATACATTCACGGCATTCGCGTACACCTATGCGCCCCGCGTACATGTAGGCAAACCCAAGAGGTAGGTGGAGGCAAGGGATGCAGAGGTAGCCGTAAGCGTATAGCACGAGAGATATGCACAACGTCCTTTGCAGCTTCTGCACTGTTTAAGCAACGGCTTAACGAGTGTAGATAAGTGACAGGAATATAAGGGGAAGAGAAAAAAGGCCTAACATCATGTAGGAAGCGGCGTTGTTTCTTTGGCTCACACGTATAGTATATGCTATGTTACATTCTCTTTATTGTGCGTTTACTCACTTTTTGTTTTGGCTTTCCTCCA
>NW_008481857.1:226360-274850 GCF_000524495.1 Plasmodium inui San Antonio 1 | reverse complement strand
GCAAGGAATATAAAACACATGTACATTTTATTGTACCTTTATACGCATATATGGATACGTTCAGATACGCGTACACATGCGCCTATTGGCCCATTTGCATAAACTACGCATGCAATTTGAAGGTGAAGAGGCAAAAATAGTTTTTTCACCAAGGCGCGTACGTAGATTGTGAAAAAAAAGGCACATGTACTTTTACGCCGATGAACACGGGCACTGTGGCGCGGGGAAAAGAAAAGAAAAAAAAAAGTGAAAGTATCCGCAAAATGAACGGTGCCAACCGGGAGGCAAACAAACCGCAGAGCTGGCAACTGCAAAAGTGTCAATGGCAAAGTTGCGCCCCTTCGTTGGTACGGAACCGCAGTTTAAGCCCGTCCCGCCGCTTGCACAGTGGAACGCAGCGCACGAGAAGCAGCGGATACGCTTAATCTCTATGAAATTATCCCCTTCGAAAGTAGCAATCGATCTAATCACCCCTGGCAAGTGCGAACCAGTCAGCTGTTACCATAGAACACGAGCGTACGTGCGCATATGTATGTATGTAAGAAGGGAATGCTTATGTGTATGACAAATGGACTGCCTCACAGGTGCTTAAAAAGGTGTCCATTCGGTTGCAAACAAGCAGGAGAGCATCATTACGCGTTTTTTATTGTTTTAGGCGTCTTCTGCACTTGTCGTGGGGAACAGACAATGGGTAGGGCCCACGTGAGCGTGCAGCATGAACACTTTTATATAACACTGCCATGTACACAATGTTTGAATATGCGCGTGAAAGCCGCTATGCCCCACTGCACGATATTTCTATTCGGGCAGAATGCGGGAATATTAAAATGTACCGTGTGTGTTTGGCAATGTTGCTATTGCTCTATGGTACGAAAAATTATACACAAAAAAAAAAAAAAAAAAATACTTCTGTGTAAAGAAGCAAAAAAAAAAATAAACGCAGAAGAAAATGATAAAATTTTCTGCTTAACGGCTTGGCAACGTAGATGAAAGGAAGAGGGGAGTTCTTTTTTTTTTCTTTTTTCGTGTCTCCGCTTGCCGCAACGAAGGTGTTGTATGTAAATATAGACGTATATGTATACGTATATATGTTTATATGTGCGTGCGAATGAATGAGCCCACGGAAAAACACGAACATAAAAGTACATACACCTACGTGCGCCGTTGGTCGCAGAGTGATATATATGCCGGGGCTTGTATTGCCTCAGAATGGGGTTGTTCAATGTCGCGAGGGAATATATACATATAATGGTCATGCGAAATCGTTAAGAAACGAAATACTCATGCAGAGGTAATCAACAAACAATTTTCTTTCAATCTGGTATTCAAATTGATCACATAGGTTGGATGGCATAAAAATATTCTTAAGTCCAGGAACATCTTATATTACAACAAATGCTTCCTGGTTTTTTTGCAGCATTTTTGCAAAATGTGAAAATGTTAAAAAAAAAAAAGAGGGAGGGATTTATTCATGCAGAATTGCATCGATTTTGTGTTTTTTTTTGTTTTTTTCTGTTTTTTCTTTTATCGAAATGTTGATGTTTCTTTCGTTGCAGCTACCTTGGTGAAGATTAAGAAATTTTTTACGATTATTCAGTTTGCCAACTTTGAGGTTTGTTAGTCTGCTTTGGTTCAACCTGCTCCCTTTTGTCAATCCCTCTTTGCGTAGAATTTTTCTGTACAGCTATTCATTCTGTTATCGCGGGGCGACTAAATATATGGACGCAGGTTGGGGGGGCGAGCCGAATTGGCATGCACTCGGGCGCGCATAGGTTCGTGGTATATGTACATTTGGAGGTAAATCTATGTGTACATATGTACATATAATCCTTATCCGCTCGTTTGTTTCTTTGTTCTTTTTTTTTTTTTTTCGCGCATTTGCTTCTATTCGCATCAATTCGATCTTGCGCGGTTCACATTTCGCGACTGCGAAAAAGAAAATGGCTTTCTGCCGTTGGCCACATTGGTACTTCAACGCTGACCAAAAGAAAATATTCTTTTTTTTCTTTTTTTTTTCTTTTGACATGCGGGAGGGGAAGCAAGTCAATATATATGATCGAAAAAATTTGGTTACTTGTTTAACAGAATAATTCTTTGACCGCGCATTTTTGCCATTTCAGGTGTTACATATAATTGCATATATAGGTATAGTACATTTATTTTGTTGAGGTATATATTTCGCGGCAAGCCAGCTAGTCGGCTGTTCATATGTCGTGCGGCACTGCTGCATCGTATATCTCGGATACTCCCTCGCAGGACGGCGCCCCCTGCACGATCGGCATATACAAATATATTTACGTATGTGCGTAGTTATACTTGTACCTGCGCGCATGTGAAGGCTGCTAAATCTATAGATGTATATTTGTATACCTACCTATCCGCGCGGTGCAAACCTTTTGTGCAACTTTTGCAAGCGTGGTTTCTCGTCCGCCCCCAATTGTTTATCTACCAATTTGAAGAAGAAAAAAAATGGTTTCGCCAACAACACCAGCGACAAGCACAATTAGTATGTTGTTCGCGCGGAAAGAAAATTCTCTGTGATTGGTTCTACCTTCAGCACGATGTAGTATATGCTATCATACGGATAGCCGCATGGTGAAACTGTTTTGTATTTTGTCACACAACTGAGGTGAATTTTTTTTTTGCTCCACGGTTTTAACGTGCCCAATTAACAATGGGAATTACTTCTAACTTTTGATTGTATCAATGCGCTGTTATGTAAGACCTCATAGGGTTCGCTTTTTCTATATGAAAGTGTTCGGAGCGGAATAGGAACAGGATCCATAATAATTTTGAGCATCCTGGTTAATCTTAAAATGTGTTAGGCTTGAGCCAAGTGGTACATATTTGGCTGGCTCTCCTATGGTGTGGCCACAAACTTCTGATAATCTCTCACGGGGAAAAGTGAGAAGAACTGGGAAGAAACGAAGCAAGCCTAAACAAGAGTGACACATTCGGTTAGCATCCTTTGTCTGGCACGGTGGGTCCACATGGCATGCACACACAGTTGTGTATCGGTCCCGCTTTTTATACATCCGCATTTTTGTGACCTTTTTCATTTGAGAAAAAAGGGCCTGTAGGCGCTCCCCTCTTGGTACGCCCAATTCGTCGATGTAAAAAGGCTCTACGAAAGTTCGGACCGACGCGGGGGTTGCTTAAGTGATCATGCAGTTCGAACGGGAAGATATAAATGAGCGGCAGATATGGGTCCCTTGTTTGCGTAAGGCAAACTGCTTACACCAGTGGACGTGCTTCAAGCAAAAAAAAAGAAAAAAAAACGGAACAGTGGAACGGCAATAGGAAGAAATGAAATATTCTCATCCCAATTTATTTTCTTCTTTAAAGTAACATACGTGAGAAAAAAAAAGGGAGAAAATTTACAAACTGAAATATTTGTAAAAACAAAAAAAACGGCCAGGTTAGCCAGACCAACTGTGGGGGTTTCAACCTGTCAGGTTACTTAAAAAAATTGTAGTTCCCCAAATGGGTGTACGAAATGGTCATCTTATTTAGCCGTCACCAAGGTGGAACAGTTAAGAGGGAATTACAAAAATCCTGGCTTCACCCCGCACCTGCATAGGCCAGAGGTATGTGTGGGCGTGCAGTCCATCGCCAGCATCCCATCGCGCGTACATATGGCATATTGGCATAAAAATTGCCGAAGGAGAAAGTACATGCTATTGGGAACAC
This sequence comes from Plasmodium inui San Antonio 1, assembly GCF_000524495.1. NCBI lineage: Eukaryota > Apicomplexa > Aconoidasida > Haemosporida > Plasmodiidae > Plasmodium > Plasmodium inui. Next base: position 271,160 of record NW_008481857.1, on the reverse strand, counting down.
ACATAGTTGCATAGCTAGTAGCTCATAGATGAAATCTCATAGCTGCTCGCGGCGCATTTGCGGGATTTCCACTGTTTCGCGGTTTGAATTTTTGTGCGAACATACAGAGTTGTAGTTGAACGAGGAAGGGAATCCTCACCATGCCGACAAAAAAATTGTGCCCCCCTTATTTACATGCACATGCATCAATTTGTGCGGTATGTATTTCCCCCGTTTTGATAATCCACTTTGTGAAAGGCCCAAGGCTTTGTCGCCTCAACGCGCTTCATTATGCGTCATAATGTGGCCCCCCTGAACTTGCCTTCCCCAATTTGGCGCCCCCATTTTAATTTTTCCCTTCCGTTTATGCATTAATGGGATTAAACATCGAGGGTAAATGCCAGGAAATTAATGCGTGTCAATTGCATGGCCGGGACGCTACATAAAGCCGTGCTGTTAAACACATTCGAAAGAGGATTGATGAATCTGGAGTAAAGCTAATCGTTATCTGATAAGAATAGCTTTTCGCTGGACCCAGGCGGTCTCCTACTAGATTCCTCTTTCTTTCTTTTCTGTTTTTTTATTTTTTTTTTTTTTTCCGTACAAATTGAGAGTTTTTAAAAATTTGTGTATACCTGACCACGCAGGTGTGAATGTATTGCGGGGATCACCGAGCGCTTAACGTTGGGTTATTCCGTGCTATTTTGCTTCGCTTCGTTTTACTTTATTTTGTTTTCCGTTTCTTTTTTATCGTGGTAAAGCTTCGCTGGTACCCTTGCTGTTTGGAGGTCCCACACGTATATTCGCAGCAGATTTTGCCCGCTCTGTTGCTGCCCATTTGTTTTGTCCTCCGCCAGGTGAACGACCCAACGTCTTGCAGGAGGGAATCCACGATAGGAGAGGTTGCCCGAAGGGCACATTCCCTTAACAGATAAATTGTACCCATCGGGCCATAAACACATTCTCGTAGAGCTCATTCTTGATAAAGGCAAAAAAAAAAAAAAAAAAAATTCTTAAAAGGGGAAAGGTGGCCATATTCACGTGAATGTATTATGATGCCCCGACGAAGAGGTCTGCATCACACCCAGTCACTCCGCATGCACCTGTCTAGAAATTTCGGTCGGAAAAATTTCACTAGAAAACCCTCTAGTAGAAAATCCCCCAGCAGAAGAGAAGCCCCCCGCAGTAGAGAATCCTCCATTTAGTGACCGAAAGATGTAAGCCATGAATATTATTAACTACCTTTACAATAAGAGCAAGAGCATATACAACCGAAACATTAGTGCGTACAATTACAACAATATAGAGAATGAAAATCTGATTAGTAATTTTGTCGACATCAGTAATGGGTACAGCAACCATAGCTGCTCGTCCAAGTCATCCTCGCGGACGTTGATTCTGGGTGAGAGGAATGTGCGCACGGGGCGCAAGAAGAAAGGCTGGGAGGAGCGTCCCGCCGGGGTGAGAGCGATTGGGCCGGCAGCGACAACTTCTCCCACGACTGGCCCGCAGAGTGTGATGACAGCGCACAGGGACGGGATGGACAAGGGGGAAAACATCGCCAGCAGGAAAGACGACCAGGGGAAGAAGAACCAAAATTACGAATTTAACGTTCACAATATCGGTTTCGACGCAAAGGTATACAAAAACAGATGTGATGGTGTCTGTGTCATCAATGACAACATATACATTTTCGATAAAATAAAAAAATGTATATATTTGTATACCCCATATAATAACGTGTGGTACATATTTCTGAACATATGTGAAGAACTGTCCGTGAATAAAAATGAGGACTTGGAGTTGACCAATTTTTATCTGAACAGACCGGAAGAAACTATGGAAGGAAGCTTCAATCACCTGAGCAATATTTCTTTTATGAATTACACAGATGTGGTTTACCTGAATGGTTGTATTTTTATAATCAGTAGTAACTGTCATTTTATGAATTTCTGTAAAGTGAATATGCTAAATATGAATACTCTGTTTGGTACCATTGTGGTAGAATCCGCGCAGAATAACTTCTCTGATTTTGCGCATCTGTTGCGGATGTTGAGGGGGGGTGAGACGGAGCGCAGGGAGCAGGGGAATGCTCATGACGATGAGATTGACCCCATGGGGGAGTCCTCCAGTTGTGATGCCAAGGCGGGCGAGTCCTCTCCCCTGCAAGGAGCGGAAAGCGGGCAGAAGGGGACGAAATGTAACGTTTCATGTGTGGAGCAAACAATCCGTAGTGATGAAGCGGGTCTTGTGGAGCGGGCACACATCCAAGATGGCCCCCATGAAAGTAGCGATCGTCACCGTCAAAGCAGAGATGGAGACTGTCGGCGCATCGATGGCGATCCCCAAAGCCGACGCAGTTGTGGCAGCCATGATAGCCACTGCGACGAGTACGTCAGCGGAATTTGCGAATTTTCCCGATTTTCCGAATTTTCCGAACTTTCCGAGCTTTCTGAGCTTTCCGAATTGTGCGAATTTTCTGAGCTGTTTCCGAACGAAGAGAAAAATCTTTTTAAAAAAATGAAGAGGTTGATAAAGGCTCGAGATTTCTTCTCCATCTGCAGTGTCAACGAGAGCTGTTACTCCTTGATTTACCTTTTTGGGGGTAAAGGAAGCACCGTCAAAAGGGCCAATGAATATGTGGACATCATTTACAACGATCTGTACGTTTACGATTTTTGCCGAAACCGGTGGATGGAGTTGTACCAGTACAGGAATGACGGCGGGGGGGGTGCTCATGGGGAGGGGGAAAACGGAGAGCACACGTGTCAGGATAATTCTCTTTTACGTACCCACTTACACGAGTCCATCGCGAAGAAAAGCCATAACGACAACATTTTCTATTTTAAACCGGGTGATACTGTTTCCCCCGCTGGTATACAGAACGATCGTGCGCCTGAAAACGACACCAGAAAGGCAGAAGAATGTTTTAACGACAGTTTTTTCCTACTGAACTCTAATGATGCGTTTAGCAATGATAACACGACACAGTCGGGTAAGGTTAAGATGTACGGGGGAGCGGTAAATCCGATGGACAGCCTGCACTGCAATGTAGGCACGGTTGATAGCATAGCCACTGTTGCTACGTCCACTGCGGAGAGGCATATCGACTCCTTTGGCCATGCCAAGGGGGAATCTTCTGATAGGCATCGGTTCAGTGGGGACGGAAAGGAAGTTGCAAAGAAAGAGCAGAAAGAGGAGGAACAGGAGGAACACGCGGAAGACACTTGTTCAGATCTGTACAGCCTCATTTTTGACACTCGTGAAGAAGCCACGGATGAGAAAGCTAAAAATGCAGAGTGCGAAGGTGCAGAGTGTGAAGGTCTGCACCGTCAGAGCACACCCGTGAAGGAGGGCCCCCAACAGACACGCACGAACTTCTACCACGAGCGTAATGACCCCCCCTGTAAAGATTGCGTCCAGGGGAAGAAATGCACATATATCTGCGACCTAATAGCGAACGGAGTGAAGATAAGAAGCCTCCACTGGCTTGGAAAAAGAGCAGGGCATTCCTGCACGTATTATAAAAACAACCTGTATATATTTGGAGGCATCAGTTACTACAGCTTTAATAGGAACAAAATAAACCTGAAATTTTGCGACAATCTATTTTTGTACAATATCCAATCCAATAAGTGTTTCGAAGTCATGGCGAAAGGAAGCATACCGGAGAAGAGATACCGACATGGATGTGTCATCATTAATGATTATATGTTCGTAATTGGTGGAGAATGCAAAAGTTCCTCTTTACCAAGGAACGATTTATTTTTTTACAATTTTAAAACCTCTGTGTGGACAGAAGTTGTTATTAACTCCAAGGTGGGCTCTCACTCGCTGTACAAAACGGTGTGGCTGGAAAACTTCGGTTCCATATACATGTTCGGCTCGTCCATTCTGCGCCTCACGAAGAAGAATTTCCAGTACACTCCCTCGTACAAGAATAACCAGAAGAGGGTGGAGAACCGGCGCTTCTGAGGGGGGGCGCCGGCACACGCACTCCTTGGGCAGCGTTTGGCTGCGTCTGTCACCGTTTGTCATCGTATGTGTGCCCTCTGCTTTGTTTAGTCTCTACGCCTGTTTATGAGGAGCATGCCAGGAATGCATGCGAGGCGGTACAACCGTTACAGCTACTTGAGCCCATTTATATGCCCATCGGTGGCTTTTTGTTTGCCCCCCCCTTCTCCTTGTCACCGAAGCAGCTCCTTTTAATGTTTCTCCCCCAAAAAATCCGCGCGCAAGGGGGATGCCACATGTTTTAATGATTTGCAGACAAGAGTACATGCGTACACATGTGCGTTGTGTGTTACTGTCTTTTTCGTAATTCTGCACTGCGCAGCGTTTTAATGGAGGCTTCATCTTCGTCCTCTTCATCCTGTCCATCCCCCTAGATTCTTGTCTTTTTCTTTCCCTCTTTTATCCACGCGCGTCAACAATTTTTATTGTTCCATTCCCCGTCCGTTGTAAATGCGGCGTTTTCTTTTAAACATGCAGGAGTTTCCCCGTGCCACATTAACAGACGTAGCCGCGTTTTCCCCCTTTTTTTTTCTGAATGTTCATGCTCTTATCACTCTGTTGCCCTGCTGACTTAACCATCACACTCTACAGTGTGTAGAGCATTTCAATGTTGGATTAAAAATGATGTTAATTTTTTTTTAACAAAGTTAATTTGGTGGGGGAGGAAAAATCATTCCCGCTGTGCGCATTCGCGATGGATTAGCGTTTTATCCTTCTCCCGTTTCGTTCCATTTTAAGCCTCTCTTATGGCGATGTGAGGGGAGACCACGTTTGGGACGCCATGACACCTTGGCTATGACGATGTTCTATTTTAACTGCCCATTCACGTGGCAACCGGTTCCTGACCCAGCACAGGTGAAATTGCGACAAGGTTTCACAATGAGGTGTACGAAAAAAATTACGAAAAAATTGACGTATCTCGTGGGGTGTTAAAATGGGATGCAAAGAGGGGTCAGAAGAGGAGAAGCGTAAGACGGTCATCACCACCACCCCCCTTTGGTGAAAAAATTTGGTCAATATGAAGAACTGACGTTTTCATAAAAACAGGAGAGGAATACACACTCTGTGTGTATGTCATTACCACATGAGTGACGCCACTGAGCAGTTTGCTCTCGAGGAGTATAGACAGCATGGATGAGTACCACTGGCCATGCGTGGTGCCTGCTCATAAACAAACGAGAAGGGCTCCATCGCTGTGAAATTGGCTTCTTATCTTTCTTGAGTAATCTCCCCCAATAAGGGAGGGACATAAGACATGGCAGAGGTAGACCACCCCGCGTTTAGCATAGCTGTGGAACGGTGCCATCTTACATCATAAAACAAAGTTCATCACAGACGTTGCCACTTCCTAGAGGCTAAGTTTACTTCTTCCCCTCGTGCATCCTAATCGTGCAAGCGTCGATTTCATTTTTGAAGGTGAACCAGTCGATGGAGTCCTCCTTCGGTTTGGTTTTCTTAAAAAAGGAAAAGAAATTCGTATCGCTCTCTTGCCTCTCATCTTTATCCCCTTTTCTTTTCCACCCAATAAAGGTCTTTAATATATCCTGCGCAGTTATGTATTCTTTTCCTTCTGAGAAGCAGAAGAAACAGGATTTCAGCAAATTTTCGTTAATTTCTTGCCGCTCTATGTAATTTTCCACTTTGCTTCGTATCAGTGGTGAGTCTACATTTCTACTTAACCCTTTTTCAAACAGGAAGATATTATATGTTGGGAAGAGGGAATCTCTTGGCCATTTAAATTTTAGTACTAATAAGTATTTTTTAAAATCTGAGAAATTCATTTTCCCCTGTTGTGAGAAATGCCTATACCAGTATGCTCTTTTGTGATCTTCATAAAAATTTTTAAATTTAAAGATGGCGACAAGTTTATGTGTCCAGGAGTTATTCCTTCTTGTCTGACGACGTTTCCCATCTAGGTCATTAAGTGTTTTGTTTTCCTTTACGCCCACGTCAAGGGCAATGTTGAGCGAGTCATACTTTCCATGCTCAGCAAACCTCCCGAAGACCTTCACCAAATCGAGTACCTCATAATTTAAAATTGGATTGTATGTGTTGTAAACAGGCTCGTTATTGTAATATTTGGAATATACCGCATTGCCATTTTTCAAGTAATTAATTTTTCTCCGATGTATGTGAAAGAGCGGTTGCTTTATGTAGGCAGGATGTGGGTTGTTTCTTTTCTGGTGCCACACATTGGAGGAGGGACACTTGTTGAAGTAGAGAATAGTTTCGTTAAGTTTGGAATGCAGGTGGCTCATCTTCCTTGAGTTCACTAGTACGGTGCCTTTCTTCGAGGCAACGATCAATAGGATGAGCAGCTGCACTTGCCTTAACATGTTCGGATGTGTGTGCGGGGTGTAAGCGGTATGTCCGGTATGTGTGGTGTCTGTGAGGGGGATAGGCCGCTCTGCAGCCGTGCGCTTAGTTCGGTGTCAGTGCGAGCGCGTCTACCAACGTACTGCTCCATGCGAAGCGCGCCGAAGCGGTGTGGTATATATGTAAACATACTTAAGCAGACGTGTGTGTCTGAGCAAATTTCTAACCGCAACTCCGATGGGGCTTTGCTCAGCACACCTCTCCCTCTTGAGGAATATGTGTAAAGGGCCGTCCGTCACGCCTAGCTGTTCGCATGGGCGGAGGTAAGCTGCTTAGCGCACATTTGTTCCTTCCTCAGGATGGAAGCAGGAATAAGCTGGTGGCAAATAAACAATATGAAATAAGCAATGAACAAATTTATATACATGGAAACCGCTTCACATCGAACGTGTGTGCCTGAAGTCGGCTGCCTTTTGGTCGCGCCTCCTTAAGAACGCACAACGATTGGGAGAACCAACAACTGCGTTGTTGCGCTTGCTTACGCGAAGAAAGAGGGAGACGTAAAATTCACGCGACGAGCATGCGGCAGTTTCGAAGCGGCATGGCTTCTTAACCCCTCGCTTGGCTCGTTAGCAGTTAGGTACGCTGCTATCTTCGCCGCTCCTTTCGCTGCACCCTTTGTTGGATCGCCCGCTGGTCAACCTATCTGCTAACAAATTCGTTGTGCCCTTCCGCTTTCTCATCACCTTTTCCGTCTCGCCTGGTAACAGAAACTACGGCCAGGATGCACTATCGCGTGCGGGGTATTTACAAAAGTAAAAGTGAAAAAAAGGAAGAGATGCCCTTTTTGCTTCTTCTAACATACACATGCTGGAAATGCGCTTAACAAGCTGAATCGTTTTTTTTTTTTATCCGTTCTAATTAGAACTTCGCAGAACTGTCAAGAATTGGCAGTAGCGTCGTGCATATATATCTTATGCATGCACATTGGCTCACGAGTTGGCACCGCGTTGATGTTAACGCCCTTCGACCATATGGGAAAACCCTTGCAACTCTGTTGGGGATACCGGTGAAATTTTAAATTGGTTTTTCATTTCCATTTCTATTTTTCCTCCTTTTTTGTTGATTCTCCTTTTTTATGTAAATATTTGTCAAGGGAAATGGTTTATCAGAATATGCATTTAGGGTAGAAAAAAAAAGCATGAGCAAAAAAGAAAGCACTTAACAAGTTTTCTTTCTTTTTTCCCTCGATTGTATATCAAATGCTTTGTCTTACAAATTGTGAAACTGGTACAAAACAGAAGTGAGAAAGGTATGAAACATCATGTAAGCATTTTTGATCTCATTTTTTTAGAGGTATAGTGCTACCCCGTTGTCTCATTCTGTATGCCTCTTCCCTTGACAACAAAATGACTCCACGTTTTGAATCACTTCGGGGAGTTTTCACCTAGCACAGGAGATGGGCGCATATTCCGCAAAAAAGGTACACTGGAATTTTTCCCCCATAGGGTCATTTTATTTTATTCCGCTGGCACTGTTGAGGAAGTGTATGGTTTAACTGTTATGCGAACGCCCTTTCGTTTTTTCATTTTTGCGCACACAATGTTATCTTTTTTTTTTTTTTCCTCACCCCGGGGCCCACAGATATGTGCGGCAACTTTTGTAAATGTGAGGTAATTGTTGTAAACATGCGTCATTTCGCATGAAAAAACACCGATTTGGAATTCAACATATAACACTTCAGGCATTATACACGTTCATGAAAATCGCAAAGCAATAAGACTTTTGCCAACTGGCTTGCGCCACAAAATTGGAGAACGCGCTAACATGGCCAAGTAGACCACTTGTTGGTCCTGGTATTACATAAGGGTAATAACCCCACTCTACACCTCGTTCTTTTCTTTTTTCAATTTGGTCGACTTTCAGCTTTGTCTGCAAAATGGGAAGGCAAACCAAACGCGGTGTGGGGAAGGATGCACTCGTGAACAAATGCAATTATATGCTTGCGGAGGAAGTGGGCCATATACCCAATTCGGTTGAATGGAAAGTGCGAAGTTGATTGTCTTAAGAAAGGGTATGTTGGATGTGACCAAAAAAAAAGGAAACCACTTTTTGTGTGCAGCGCATTTCTCCCTTCGGCCATTTTGCACTTTCGCAATTTGGATTTTCTTTTCAGCTTTTATTTTCCGCTTCAGTTATACTGAACATTTTTTCCAAACCGTTCGTTCTTTTGCAGGCCCTTTAACTTCACCCCTCGTCAACAATTAATTGAAACATTCATAGCGCCAAATGAGAAAATTAAGAAATTCACCAGGTTGAAATTTTGCCAAATCGCTAGAGTGCCACGTCCTTCACATCGCAGGAAGCGTAGCATTCAGCGCTGTTCGTATGTATATGCAGGAAAAGTGTTTGTATTTTTCATGTCGCCCTGTTGACGAAGTGGTACATCAAGAATTGACTGACGAACAGATTCGCATACAATACAAGCAGTTAAAAGTGTGGCGCTTAAGTGGGTAATCGGTTTTATAGCTTCCACCTGTTCACTACATTTTTGGTTTTCTCACTTGGCGTGGTTTGCAACAGCCTGTTTATACGTGCCTCAGAACTTTCGTGTGCATGTATAAGCAGGTGGCGCGCGTCTTTTATGCGAGGCGGCGGCGAGCATTTTTAAGGAGCCTCAGCCGTTGTATGAAAATTACAAACACGAAGTAGTTGTGCGCATATCTGTTCATTTATCTGCTCATTTGTCTCTTCATTTGTCTCTTCATTTGTCTGTTCAAATATCTGTTCACTTACATGTTCGCAGTTTCGCGCCAGTGGGTGGGCACGTACGCCCACGCTCAGGCACGCGGGTGTACAAATTTGCAGAAACGTATGAACAAAAGAAAAAAAAAAAAAAAATGGCACACATGAGTGGGAAATAGCTAGCTATAACCACTATTGCTATTATTATTATTATTTTGTATATTTTTTTTTACCTGCCCATTTTTGTACAATTACGCTTGTTCACAAATGACCAGTTGGAAAGAAAAATTCTCTGCTCACTTTCGGTAGCAGTTGCTTCCCATTTGGAAAATTCTGTTTTCCTCTTTAGCTTGTTGCGCATTTATTTTTACAGTAATTGAATGGACGGGAGGTGGATTTTTTGCGTGTTGTGTAGGCATTTGTAAGGGGAAACATCCAAGTGCGCTTTGGCACATGATCATACGCAAATGAATACACAAACCAAACGCATTATATATTTACACACCCATTCAGAACATGCACTCCTGCGCGTGTGAACAAGCATATATATATACTTAGATACTCACATACATGCTTACATACACACTTGCACAAACGTATAGCCACCCCGCACAAGTGTACCCCTGCGAATGCCCATTTTGTATACTCCCTTAAATACACATGAGTACGGGTACACGTCCGTACTTGCTACCCATGCGCCCGGCTTCTCCCCCCCGCCTCTGTCCTTTTGCGACGGCCGTTGCATAGTTGTTCACGAATTATTCGGCCTTTTTTTTTATTCCGCTTTGAATGTGTGTTTGTTCTATATGTGATATGTGCCCCCCTTAACTCCTTCTCACGTTTTCAAATGGCTGCATTTTAGTTTCTCTTTTTTTTTTTTTTCCTTAAATGTGTTTTTCTTTTGTGTGCATTTTACTTTCCCCCATTTTGGTTACGACCCTTTTAATTTCTTTTTTTTTTTATTTCATTTTTTATTTCCTTTAATTTTTTTGTTTTACCTTTTCTTTTTCTTCCTGCATCGGCATTTTGACACTGGGCCATTTGGTTACATCGTTACTAATTTATTTAATTGTTTATTTGTTTACTTTTCTTTCTTTTACATTTTACTTTTTTTTCATTTCGGTTACGATTCTGTTATGCGTGTCCACCATTTTTTACCTTCTGTTCACGCTTTGTTACCTGTTTTATTTTATTTTATTTTTTTTGCCACACTTACCCCTTTTTAGTGTCATTTTTATTTTTTTAATTTTTGTTTTAGACTTTCTTTTGTGAGCATTACACTTTGGAAATTCGTTTTGTCGAAACTTTTAAGGGAATTTGAATTCGTGTGTCCAGCGCGTTGTGCCGCGTCCCTTGCAATTCACACGGTACACAGCGTGTTACGCTACGCGTTTCACAAGTCCCGGAGGAGGACGAAATATTCATAAGCACCTCTTTTTAAAGAACACCGCGCGTAGTGAACAAGTGAATTAAAGTAAAAAGATTTTTTTTTTTTTTGCCCATTTTTTAAAATCGTTTTTGTAATGTAAGCACAGTTTGCGCCTGTTGCGCACACTTCGTAAGAACAAAGCTGAGGCAGCAAAAATTGAAGCAACAGAACAAACGAAAATTTGAAAAGCCGTGGCAGCAGGGCCATAAGCTAAGTAAGCAATCAGTCCTATAAATAAGGCTGCCGAATTTTTTACCTATTTGTATCTACATCATAGGGTGGAGGAAAAGAAAAATAATTAAATAAAAAAAAAAAAATTAAAAAGTTGTGCAGGGTCCACTTGAAGGAGCCCCTTCCCCGCTGTCTGCCTCCCTCACACGTGAGTGAAAGCAGCATCGTTTTTGCAAAACCGAGGCATATGCCAATACGTGGAGGCCCACCCAACACGCACTCCTCCGCAAACGAGCCTGCACGCACATATCCACAGCTTTCCGAGTGTACGAAATTTATTTTGAAAGACAAGCCAAAACGGCCCAAATGGAGAACATGAGAAACTTTCAAAGGGGCGGGGACCAAATCAGTTATAACTACTTGGACAATTTACAGATAAACGAAATGAGAAATGCACAGAATGAAAACAGCCCCGTGCACACAGCGGACGTAAACTTCTGCAAAGAACACATTACCAGATCGAGCAACACCCAAATGGTGCGAGTCGAAAACAGAGGACATAACAAACCGTATATATACAAGAAGTTAATCGTTTTTGATTATGATGATACGATATTGCCAACTAGCTGGATAACTGCAAAGATGAAGCTAGGCTTGAATGACAACATCCCAGCATCCGTAAGACAATTCTTTTTTAAGTTAAGTGAAGTTGTAATTAAAACCTTGAGTCTATGCTTGACACAAGGAAAATTGGTTATAGTAACCAATGCAAGCTTAGAGTGGTTAATTAACTCAGCGCGTAAGTTTATCCCATTAGTATGGTCATATATTATTCTCAACAATATAAGAATTATATCCGCAAGGGATAGATTAATTAATTCTTTAATTGATCCGAAGGATTGGAAGAAAGTCATATTTCATCAAATCATAAATGAAATTTTAGCCCCGTACCTGTGCAACAAATCAGTTATATGTTTCATTTACTCTGTGGGTGATGGAAATGATGAGAGAAACGCTTGCTTCTTCATTTCACAACTGAATCAGTATTCTTCTTGTATTTTTAAGTCATTGAAATTTTTGTCCGAACCGTCATGTCAGAAGTTGATAGCTGAGCATGAGCTCTTTTATTATTTTTTTAACAGCACATGTAACCCGTCTGAGGCAAGATGTACCTCTATTAAGCCCCTGGCGTCTCCGCCCCCCGAGAGCAGCGGTGTTGTTTTGAGCACCTCGGTACCGAAGAGTTGCAAGTCGCTGCAAAATGTGTGATTTGTGCGACATTCACAAGGTGGGCTAAGAAATAAAAAATTGGAAGAAAAGAAGAACGAATGGATGGGTTGCTGGATGGATAGATAGATAAACGAATCTCACACAGGCCTTCACCATCGTCAAGTCTCGCAAATGGCAGGCCTTTTGAACCCTTGGAAAAAATGCGCCCAGGGATGCATCGAAGGAAGGCATTATTGTGGAATAGACAAGTTTGGAGCATCCCTCGCATCAGACAACACGAATGCGTACTGCTAACATGTTGCAAGTGCGTCGTTGATATATTACCCATAGGAGCTCCCCAAACCCTCGCGCGCGCTGTGCGTTTACACCGTATGGCCCATCTCATGTGCACTATTACCATCGCTTCCATTGCTGCTATGGATACTATCGCTACTGTTGTCACCTTTATTTTTTAATTCTTCGTCAATTTTTTTCTTTTCCTTTTAATGAAAATTTTGAATAGAGAATCGTCCGCACCCCAGCTGCTCCACATCCACAGAGCACGTTCTCGCATGAATGTGTACGAAATGGCACGGTGCGGAACGTATAGTGTACAGCGCGTGTACATCAGGAAAACACACCGTCGTGTCACTTTAGCGCCATTTTTTTTTGACCGAAGTTTATCCTATGGTTTTCCTACCGCAGTTATGGTTCTGTTTTAATTTTTTTAGTAATTTTTTTACTCCCTATTTTTTTATTTTTTAAATCATACCATAAGTGCATACCTGTGATCTCCATAGTTTTTATGTAACATATTAAAAATTTTCCTTCCCTTTTTCTTTCCCATCTTTATTCTTAATTACAGTATTGTTCCTGTAAAAAAAATAGAAATGTCTCTTCCTTTCTTTGCTGTTGTTTTTTTTCCAAGTTGTAAGGGATACCTCAGACTGTAGAATATATTCCCGTATTGGCTAGCTATATTTTTTTTCTTTTTTTTTCTTTTTGCGAATTTGGGAAAAGTTACCAGAACGTTCATGTAAAAAACTTGTTTAAAAAAGGGAAGCACTTTTACATGAATTTCTGTACACCAGCAGAGTACCAAGATGGAGTGATGGGTTAGGGTCCCATCATAAGTGTAGTTGAGTGAACAGCCTGCTGAAAGCAATTCGAACGATTTTGTTTGCTTCTTCCTTTGACATGGTGAAGAAAGAACAATGTTGTATGGTGTATGTTTTGTGTTGTATGCACGTGTTTGTAGTGCGAAGTAGAGGAACAGCGGCGGTATAACTTTCCACACGCGACAGTCCTGCTCTGGCATAGCAACAGTTGTTTCGCGCGTGCATCTCTAGCAGAGGTGGGGAGGGCTAATCAACAAGATATGATAAAAAAGAGTAAATATATAGCCGCTTCAAAGAGCATTCCCTTTTTCTTTTTTAAGTTACCCATTTGGCAGCATCGTAGCGAGATGTTCAAGTGAATACACGTATGTAGTGGAAAATCGTTCGAATTTTTTGTCTCGCTCTTTCTGTTCTATATTGTATTATCTTCTTTTGAGAGTTTCCATTAGAGGAGCGAGATGAACGCACCAGGTGTGGACGTGCGCAATGGCAAGGCTGTCCAAGGGGACATATGCAGCAATAGGTATTCCTTAATATCCAAGCAGGTACTTCTTCATATGATACGTGCTGAGTGTCTAACATGAGTAACATTCGTGTGGGTATCTCACCGCGCGTTACGCCTCTATTGCTGGTCATTTGTTATTTGTCACTTGTCATTTTTTTTTTCTTTCCCTTTTGTCTACCTCCCCAATAATAGACCCTTAACCAGAAGGAGAATACCCTATGGAAGTAAAAAAAAATAAAAAAGCAACTCACAATGAGTTCTCTCATAAATGCATACACATGCATCCCATCGAAAGAAATAATGGTCTCCCACTTTTGCGTCATACAACCCTCCTCCTTCCCCCTTTGCAGCATCTTAAACTACGGCCGTGTCCCAAATGAGGGCCTGAATGAAATAACCATCATGAACATTTTGCACCAGATATCTTCTCAAAATTTGTGCGTAAAAGAAAAGAAAAAAAAAAAGATCATTTCCTTCCCGATGCGATGCTGTAGAAACGTGGGAACATAGAACTCATTTTCGCCCTATTTCCTTCCTCAGATGCAACAGCGAGAAGAACATAAAAATTGGGGAGCGGGAGAATCGAATATACAGCGCCCTCGTGCGGAACAAGTACATCGGATTCGGGCACGGCATTGGCAGGTGAGCAGCCCGCCCCCTCCTCCCCCCCACACAGACACAGGAACACACATACATTCATATGTGTGTGTACGGATCTATACGCCTATGTACACTTCTGAAACTAATTATGCCCCTTACGCAGGTCAGGGAACCTAGACGACGTGCAGCCGAAAAGCGCGGGAAACAGTATCTTGGCCAAGGCCACCACGAGCTTCGTAAAGGATATGATCAAAAGCTTTGGAATAAAGAGCTGCGAAGATGTATACATACTGCCATACGCAACAGGGATGTGTCTAAGTACCTGCATCCTCTACACGAAAAAGGAAAGAGAAAAAAGTGAATATGTAATAGTCTCTAGAATAGACCACAAGACGTGCTACAAATGCATCGATTTCTGTGCTTTGAAATATTTAGTAGTGGACATGATATACAAGGATGAAGAATTATTTACAAATCTCAGCGAAATAGAAAAACTGATACAGACATATGATGAGAAAATCTGTTGTGTCATGTCAGTCACATCTAGTTATGCCCCTAGAAATTCAGATGACATAGTAAAAATAGCCCATATTTGCAAGAGGTATAATATTCCACACATAATTAATAATGCGTTCGGATTACAATGCAATTATCTGTGTAAAGAAATACAGAAGTGTTTTGAATCGAAGGGTCGAGTGGACTTCGTGGTTCAGAGTTGTGATAAGAATTTCCTCTTGCCAGTTAACGGCGGGATTGTATTCAGCTCTGATAAGAGAAAGATGAAAGAATTGAAAAAACATTACCCTGGTAGGACTCCTGTGCATGCATATTTAGATCTCTTCATCACATTACTAGAATTAGGGAAGAAAAAAATTCTAACCCTAAGAAAAGAAAGGGAGGAAAATTTTTCCTGGTTACAAGAAAAGTGTTCTGCTCTCTGTTCTAAGTACAATTTAAGTTTGATCAAAGCGAGCAAAAATAAAATATCCATGGCGATTAATTTAAACGAGCTTTACAAGATCTGCCATGTCGAAAACCCGAAGAGTATTACCCTACTTGGTTCTCTACTTTTTTATAGAAATGTTACCGGGCATAGGGTTATATGCTCCCCGCTGTTGATACGAAATGGAGCAGGGGCACACACATGGGGCCAGAAAATGGAGGGTAATGTAGAATCTGCTTTTCCTATTCACCACAAGGGGGAAGTAGGCCCTAATGGGGTTGACACTATTGAGCAGGGTGCACACACCAATGAGTTGCTTTTCCTCAATCGCGGAATGAACAACGAAGGTGCACGTCCGTTCCATTCGTCAGACAACTGCAATGAGGGGTCTGTAAAGAAGGGGAGGTCCGAAACAATTGTCGTAAAAAATGAAAATATTAATCATGCAGCGATTCATGGGAAGGCCCTAACCATTGGAAATCACACATTTGAGCACTTTGGTTGCAGCTACGATTTGTATCCCTTTTCTTACATTGCCTTCTCCTGCGTCATTGGGATTGAACGGCCAGAGATGCAAAGCTTCGTGGAGAAGTTGGACGACGCGATTGGCTGCTTCATTCGCAGGTTCCTCAGGCGCGCCTAGCCCAATTGCGCAATAATTTTCATCATTGTGAATAGCATCCCGACACGGGGGGGATGAGCGGGCCTCTGCCTTGCAGAAGACGGCCCCCTACTGCCGTCTCTCAAACAGTAGCTATTTCGAAAACCACGCCTTCGTGGGTCTTAAAAAGCTGAACAAAAAAAAAATGGGTAAAACGGTCGAAGCACATAGGCATACATAGGTACACTTGAATACACAGAGAGGTGCACTCTTCCCACAGTTACAGGTGCCGCTGCAAGTGATGCACAGCTCCGCGACGAATGCAGTTAAACAACAAACACGTTGGTGGTGAAATGGGGAAGTTGGGTGTGTGTCGATGTGGATACCACCTTGGGGCAAACAACAAAAAAAAGGAAAAAAAAAGGCGAAAAGAAGCAAGGCGAAAAAAGAAAGATGAAAATGAAAAGGGTGAAATAAAAACCCTTGCAGTGTGTAGCTCTACTGCCATAACGGTTGGAAGAAGACGCGTCTGCCACTTCTACACACATCAGGCGAACTAACTCTGTACCCTCCGGGCCTCCCTCAAAAGGCCTTTATTATAATTTTATTTATTTGGATAAAATTTGCTGGCATCTCCTTTTCATCGGGGTTCGTTTTCTTTGGGTAGATGAAAGCCACTCTGCAGGAGTATTGGCTTTTAAAAAAGAAGATTTCTCCAACGGGAAGGGACACATCTGCTCCTTCTTCCGATCCGATTGACTTATTATCCTTTGAGTTGTCGTCTTCCTTCCAGAATAAATACCACTTGGCCTTTTCCTTCTTTTTTTCCTTTTGCTTTTCCATCCCCGCTTTGTTGGCCTGCTTGGGCGCGTATTTTTCTGTCCGTTCGCACCTGAGTCCTCCTCCGAAGAAGTCCTCGGGGATGCTGAAGAAGAGAGGTGGGCGTGAAAATGGTCGGCTGCTTCGCATGGGCGGACATATAAGTACATGCATACATATGTGGATACAGACGTGCATACATACATGGACACATACGTGCATACATATACGTACAAACAGACGCGCATTAATATTATTCTCCCAACAGTTGGGGGACACGTTCACGCGGAAATGCCTCCATCGTTGCGAATAAACGCAGACGAGAAAGAGGTGGCGCGTGTGGTGGGTTCAGAATTACTCCTGGTCCGTCATAGTGAGTCTCTCTACGGGGACTGGCCTGAGGCCCTCTTTTAGGTCATGAAAAAAAGGCTTCATCTTTTCAACCTGCGCACGGGGGTAGCTGTTGCCCCTTCCGAAGAGGAACGTCACTTGGACGCGGTTTAGGAGCTTGTACACGTCAGTGCTTCTGCAAGGGGAGGTGGGACAAGGAATCAGAAGGTGATGATTTGGAAGAGTCGATCCATGAGGAGGTGTTCTCACCATACAAGGTTTTTCAACAGGGCACTATCTCTTCTCCGATTTCATCGAGGAGGACATTCAACTGCAGCAGTGGTCTCCTTACAGCAAAACGTGCGTATCCGGCTTCTGCGTCGACACGAAGTTCCAATTTAGAAAGAACTTCCCCTCCGCGGAGAAAACTGCAGGGGAGTTCTGCCCCATCCAATGAGAGGTAGTAGATCCATCGAGCACTACCGAACTGTGAAAGACATTGTCCCGATTCTTTAAAACCCCTCTTGGAAGAATATTATTCTTTTCTTCAGTATTTGATTCCATGAGGACAAAAAAAGCTGGCTTTGGCATTTTCAATTTGGATGTGCTTATAAAGTAAACGACACTAATGAGAGCAAACATGGTATTAACTAGACTCCACATTTTGGTTTTTTTATGTTCATTTGGGGTGATGCAGAATACGATGGAGCCAATAATCCAGAGGATAGGAAATTTACACACTAACCCTAAGAAGAAGAGAACTTGAAGACAACTAGGATCATCGTTTTCGTCTTCGGGGTGAACGGAACGTTCGTCTGCTTCCTCCCGTTCGTTCGTAGTCTGATGAGGTGTTGCCAACTGCGTGTTCGCTTCACGCACTCGTTCCAGCCAGTAGCTTTTTATTTTTTCCTTTACGTAGGATATATTTTCCTTGACGTAGGTAGCTATTCTGTTGGAGACATTGCTGTAGCTAAAACGGTGGGTTCTACGGCCATCGTCGCTACCTCTACCATTGTGGCTACCTCCACCACGCTCCAATGCTTCCTCATCAGATGTGGTGTCATTCGTCCCGGAATCCGGCCTTTCCATTATAATGATCCCATTTTCTACATTACTAAAAATTTCATTTATTTCGGAGGGACTGGCGTTGATGAGACCCGAGCTGTTTAAGAGGTCATTCGGGTTCAGTCCATTCAGGTTTAGTCCGTTCAGGGTAATCATCTCGTTGGTCCGGGTGCTTCCATGCCGGTAAGCATCTACTCTGTCTTCTCCCCGCCTTCCTGTCTGACTAGTGCCGTGCCCCTGCATTATGAACGTATCTTCGTCCTCTACAAGCTGCACTATGTTGTTAGGGCCACTCGGGTCAATTCCATTGCTACCCACAATGGTCAGTTCGCACATGTCGCTATCCACCACGTTTTCATTCGTTATGGGTTGCCCCCTCCTGTCAACAAAAGCTTTCCTTATTTTGTAGAGCAGCTTGGAAAAAATGTTCACTTCACTGCTGCTGGCGCTTGGTGGATCGGCGCTGCTCACTTCGTGCGGGTCTGCGCCGCTTACTTCGTGGGGGTCGCCACTGCTCACATCGTGCATATCGCCACTCCCCACATTGTGCATATCGCCACTCCCCAAATCGTGCATATCAGCACTGCTCACATTATAAATGGGGTCCACTACGGGCAGCACAACTTTTACCCTCCCGTTTCTCCCACCACGGTCCTGACTACTGTGACGGTGTCCCTGAGGCCGCTCCTCGTAGTTTCCATTCCGTGGTGAGTTCGAAATTTGGGGAGTATGGACCATATCGAATGGTGCGTCTTCTCTTCTACTCTTGCGGGTGGCCTCCCTATGATGGAGAGGCCGGGATGGAGCTGTCGTGGCTTCCAGCTTCCCGTTGCTTTTCTCCCCTTGGAGTAGCAGCACTTGGTGCTCGCTATCACTGTTGTGGCTGTCGCCGTCTTGGCTACCACGGTTGCCACTGCGGTTGCTACTGTGGTTTCTATGCTTTTCCCGTTTTCTCGTTTTCTCCCTCCTTATTTTTAGCAAACAATCGACGTCACGTTTCTGGGAGTCTATGCAACCCCTGCGTTGAGGGTCTTGTCCATCCTGGGCCCTATTGTTCCTGCCCCACTCGTCACTTGAAGCATCCCCGTTAAAATCCCCTACTCTTTGGACATCCTCTATGTGCACTTTTTTTCTTTTGGTTTCCTTTTTTTTCTTACTGGGTTTCTTTGTCGATTTGTTGTCCTCATTCTGTGAGTAGTTCACTTCCGTTATTACGGAATATGTGTGTTTTTTTTTTTTTTTTTTTTTTTTTTTCTTTTCATTTTCAAAGGTACCCTCGTTGCTGCTTTCTCGTTGTGAGCCGTCGTCCATATTGGCACTTTCGAGTTTGAAGTTGTGGGGAAACAGGAGTGGCGATGGTGGTGGTCGGGGAATTTTCTGCAGAATCAACGTCACCAGTAAGCGCTATGGCACAGTGTTACTTGCTGGTGAGACTCGTCCATCTACTAGTCAGAAGAACCACAGACGAATAGCGGCCACCTTAGCCGTCACTGAACGGATTAAGTGGGGAAACAATAACAGTTTTTGACATTAGTGATATGCGTGGCAAACGTTGAAGAAAGGAACTGCCAGAAGTGGCTTAACTGCCCCCCTCTCCCTGTTCATTCTCCCCATCAGCTGCTCCGGCAATGACAGTATACTTGAGCATACGACTGGGTAGCAAACTTTCTCGCGTCAGAAGGGTTAGCACTGTGGTCATATACACCTACGTGTATGTAAATGTAAAAAATGCACTTGCATATTTTCCCTTTTTTTATTTTTATTTTTTCTTTTAACGATTGTGTTAACTCTGCCCCATGCTCTTTTGCTTCTCGTCACTCTGCGTTATGTTGTGACATGCTATGCCAGTTTTTTTTTTTTTTTTTTTTTTTTTTTTCTTTTTCGCCACCTGAGAATTTTTCGCGCATCCTCAATTTCCTCAGGGCGCTCGCATGTGGCCACGTAGGGGGGAAAATACAGCAGGATTTTACGAATGCGCCAACACGTGTGGTGGACTTTCTTTTTTTAAAGAAGCGTACGATGTGTAGCAACGGGGGAAGTGGACAAAAGAGGGAAAAAAAAGATAATAAAATCCAAAAAGGAAGAAATAAAAGGCATAAAATAGGCTGAATGGTGAGCTGTCCGAACCCTTTGTCGTTTATCCATCCCCCACTGAGTCCCCCTAAATTTGTAGAGGCCACAAGTAGAACCACCACAATGAGCCATTCGTTACAGTCGTTGGAAGGATGGAATTGCTCCTTTTCACAACAAGGTCGCGTATACTCGCGTATTGCATTGGCGTATGATATACAACACGGGAAAGACAAATCGCCAAGGGTGGTTGGAGAAAGGGGAAGTACCCCACAGGACTGTCACTGGGGGCTTATGGCAGTTGGTTCTCCGTTCATCGTGCAGCCATAGCAACCTATTCAAAGGGTACATTTGTGCATTCCGGTGTGTAAAGGTTCTTACGCGCCTTTAGCAGTGTGATGGAACGGCACCGTTACGCCGTCTCTCTTTAACACCAGCTCATTTGGCCAAAAGGAATAGTCCTTTTATTTCATGATTAGCCATTTTTTTCTTTTGCAAACATTTGGTTAAGAGTCTTCCTGTTTTTTACGTCCGATGGAAGAGGCCCCCTCATGTGCAACTACCTCTTTTTCTTTTTGCGAGTTTCTCCAAACTATTTATCGCACCATTTGGAGAAGAGCTGTCCACAGATGGATGCCATTTGAACGCAAAAATTTGAAAAGCAGTTAAGTGGGCGTCACTTTTCTCCCTACTTAAGGAGGGAGCAGTTTGGGGGAGCTGACTCAGGGGACATTCACCCGAGGTGCCTCCCCGGTGATGCTCTTACTGTACAATTTTAATTTTATAATTTTTGGTTTTCTCCCGTAAGACACCCCCGGGCTTCAGTTTTGTCACTTTCGCATGATTCATAGCGAAACATCAGATGAAAACGACGGAGGGATGGACGTAAGAAGCGGAAGGTGCAACTAAAGAGAGGTAAAATTAATGGGCTATTAAAGCAGACAAAAAAAAAAAATATAATGGTTATTCTTTCCTCTGCGAAAGAGACACTACTCATGCAGTGCAAACCATTTTGCAGAGGCGTGCATGAAAAATGCCACTAACAGTTATTCACTACGTTTTTGCTGTGTGTGATAGACGAGTGGACGACTAATTTGTGCGTCATCTGGGAGGGAGTAGCATAGACAGGTATTCTCCCCAATGGGCTTTACTATTCATCGAAGAAAGGAATATGCCCCTCTCGTTTGGTCCAACTTTCATATGCTGAAAAGCCGCTTGTGTAATGTGCGTTACTTTTTCGCTTCTGCCTTTTTTGTCCTCGCCTTTTTCGTGGTTTCTTTTTTTTCTTTCGCTTTGGCCCTGCGTGGGTGAAGGAATATGCATAATTGAAGGGGGCAGTTTCTCCGAGAGAAGAAGATTTCACCTCTCATCACGCCAGGCTCTATGGCCAAACGGAGGAATGGAAGAAGGGACCGAAACTCAACGGCCGAGTTCTTCTCCTGTGAACTTACTTAAGGGGGAGGTGCGTTGCACGCTGAATCAAAATGGCAATTACTATCACGGATAAGACTGCAGCACCGGTCAGGACAAATAGCAACGTGTTGCATTTGCTTCGACTGAAGCAGCGTCCCTGTGGGAAGGAGTGTTTTGCGATTTAATTTTTACGCTTTAAATTTTAATTTTTTCCTTTCTTTTTTTTGCCACAAAAGTATGCTCCCTTTGTGCTCGTGGCAGCGACTCCGTTGGGATATTTTTTTCTGAACTTTGCCTTCTCTCCATTTTTCTTTTTCTTTTTTTGGCTTACAAAAAGAGAGCAGTGGCAAAGGGATCCATCCTCGCTGTTACTGAGAATTGTGGCCTGTGAATGGGACAGAAAGAAAGTGACAACGTTAGGGGTTTCCATAACAGGGGGAAATGGCAAAATGGGGGTTTGCCTCCCTGGTGATGCGTTACACATCGCTTAGACAGAGAGGAAGGAGTAAGGCCAACCGAGTTGTAAGTCACTCGTGTACTGATAGAACTCACCATCGAAATGTTTTTGCTTGGTTCTGCATTTAGTCCTCTCATACATGTGTATATGGAAAGAAGTGAAGGAAAAAAGGAAAGAAAAAAAAGATGAGTCGTTAGTCAAATTGTGTGGTTATTATTTCGTGGCTCATGTGAAGATGAAGGGTAGTGGCATCTACTCTGCCTTTTTTTTTCTTTTCCCCATTTTTCTCTGTTACTATGGATGGCCTTCTTCCGGTTCACGTTCAACCCTCCGTACACATCGAAAAGGAAGAAAAGATAAACTGCAAAAATGGGAAGAAAAATCAAATGTGTGTGGATGGGGAATCTATAGAATAGCCCATCTCATTAGCCGCGTCAATTTTATCCCTTTTAAATTTACCAACGAGCAGGTGGAAGCAGTGTTTCGTGAAGTTCATCCTGTTTTAATTTTTTTTTTACTACAACTGTGGTTGGAAAGGAAGTCTAGTTCTGTTCATCAGCTGGGTTAAGAGGCAAACAGGTCACTTGGTTTTATTTTTTTTTTTTTCTAAAAATTTAAGCTGAAGAATGTTCCTAACAATACAGCCAAATTTAAACCTTTGGAATTTTTTACACTTTGCAAAAATATGAATTGTCATGGGGCACGTTTTTCCTTTCTATCTGTTTTTGATCTGTGTAGCGCTCTTAATGCTCTTATCTTAGTGTTTTTTTTTTTTTCTTTTCCTCCATCTTGGAAGAACAAATCTTGTGTCCTTGCCAGTTAGAAGCACAGATCATTTTTCTATTCCCCATGAACCTGCTTCCATTTTGGGAGTAGAGAAAAAAATGGGTTGTGTGGAAATTAACGAGCAAAGTGGAGAACCGATTGGGATATAAAACAACTTCCTTTTTTTTCTTTTCTTTTCTAAGTTTTGTAAAATGGGGTGAAAAGGTACAGAAGCACACAGAGAGGTCATTTTTTTTTTTTTTTTTTTTCGGAGCTTATTTACGACATGGCCTTCCTTGTAGGTATCACCAGAAGAGCACCTCGCAGGTGGGCGGTTGTAATTTTTTTTTTTCCTTCCTTTTTTTCTTTTATCCAAAATTGGAGGAACTTTACGAAAAAAGCGAGGAAGCAGAGTTGGAATGAGAATTCAACGGCACATTGAGGATTGATCAATCCTGTGGGATTTTCTCACTTCACATTTTAATCCACCTCTTTTTCATTTTTTGCACAAAATGGGAATTACAGAATGTGAAACACACTTTGCGCCTAGCGTTAAGAAAAAAAATTTAATAAGAATGAGGAAACAGCGTACCTACTTTTTTTTTTTTTTTACCTCGAAAAGAGCAAAATTGTTTACTGAGCCGTTCTGTCATCTAGTCGAGAGATTACAACATTCACGAAATGGAAAAAAATGAAAAGGAAAAAAGAAAAAAAAAAAAGTTACCGCATTGCGCAGCTACGTCAGTCGCTATTTCTGTTCCCACTCGTCGTAGGGTGAATCCCCTCCACCCTCTGTAGCAACTCAGAACATGCGGGTAAAAATATTTACACACGGATGCGGGCGGAATTTTGCTCTTTTTCTCCCCCCCTTTGGTAATATACTTCAGTTGTGAAGAAGAAGGAGTTCGCTTTACCTACCCCTTAGCACAAGTTCAAGTGTAACACGATTGGTTAATTTTTTTTTTTTTTTATTGTTGTTCGCTCCGTCCTTGGGTGAAATGGCCCTTTCGCTCTCCTCTCCTGTTAGGAAAGATAGATCAGTTCATCCCAGTCGGGATAAATAACAACAGCAGGTGGGGTGGAGGTGTAATAAAGTTGCCCTCAAAAATGCTCTCATGAGGGCCCATTTAGGGCGAGAGGCGCCAACGGCAGCTGGCTCTGACTATTGCGAAGCTTTAAAGGTCCTCTTTCGGCTTCTCCAGCGTGGGGGCCAGGACCTCGGGAAAGGGGTCCAATGCCGCTGCGAGGGGGGGAAAGAAATGCAAACCAATGCATGTGTGTAGCGAATAAGCTGTCACTCGGTTGACGGAAGTTACTCCCCGAAGGCACTTTTCCTGTTGACTTTATTACCCGTGTATTTCCACTTGTCCACAATCTCTTTCTTCTGTCTGTCGCTGAAGTATTCTATGTTTATTCTTAGAGAGAGGAAAAAAAGTGGGGGTGGCGCAGGTAATATATGGATCCGATTCAGTCCGTACAGTTGGATCAGTCTGCTCATTCGCGCATCTGCGGCGTCTCCTCAGCCTGACTTACTTCTCCTTTTCTCCAGTTAAGTACTCTACTTCTATCATGGGTGGGTTTTCATAGCTTCATGGGGGGGAAGGGTTCATATGTGCAGGCGAGCAAACAGTGCAATGTGTGGAGCGCACGGAGGGGAGGGGAAGCGACAAACGTCCTAAACACACCGCAAACGTCTGTGCTCATAAAATGCCTACGCTAGGAGTTCCCATGTTACGGTCAATAGGGGGTACTTTTGTTTTATTCTTTGGGAAGACGCATAGACAATCAGTCGTCTGTGGGGGGGGAGATGGGAATGTTTGCACACGGGGAGGGTTAATCTGGTTAGGTGCCCATTGGTATCTGGCCATCCGCTCCATCCATTCGTATGGTCCATATGGACAAGGAAGGGAGCATATACACACAGCTGGGTGGAGTCATTCCTTTCCACGGTAATTTCGCCAGTTCGAGCCCCTTTTATCTTTTCTCCTTTTCGGATCGGATAAAATACCTACCTCGCAACGTCCGCCTTCTCGCTTCGCACAGGGGAATAATACACATGCAATTTTCTCAGGTACATTAGAAAAGTCAAGGGGGGGAAGAGCTTGTATCTCATTTTGCTAACAGCAGGATGGTGTGCTTCACAGGGATGAGGGGGTGGGGGGGTGCTTCTCCGTCTTCTGCAAAGGAGGGGGAAAGAGCAGCATGAACGACTTGGCTGGAAGATGTTGGACGCAGCATGAACGACTTGGCTGGAAGATGTTGGACGCAGCATGAACGACTTGGCTGGAAGATGTTGGACGCAGCATGATGCAGCTGGACGAAGCAGAACGAAGCAGGGCGCACCTGAGCCTTACGCGCGACCAATAAAGCGGCGCGCCGTTAATGCGGCTACCCATTAATGCTGGCACCTGCGTTTGGAATTACCTGTTCATGCGACCTGCATCATGGGGTAACTTTCACAGGCTTACGTTATCAGAAACCTTTCTCATCTTAACTTCATATCTTTGTTAGCTGCTCACCCTTTGCCCAACTTCTCAAAAAAAGAAAGAATAAAAAATCATCCTCAAAGGTAACGTACGCAGAAATGGCTGGCGAAAAAGTTGACGCTTTTTTTTTTTTTTTTTTTTTTTTTTTTTCTTCACTCCTATTGGAATTACGTGTTACATTTTTGCCAACATTCCCCCCATGTGATGTGACTTTTTTTTTTCTTTTTTTTTTTTTCTTCGCTTTTTTCTTCCTTTTTAATTAGCATGGCGAGGTGTCGAGAAGAATAGTTGCCCCAATGCAGCCATGTCATAATATATTTACACATCTATATTAATGCGACTGCGTCAGGTGGAGCAGCCCGTTTGTAAATGAGGAAGAACGAAACATACACATGGAGTTTACGTCGATCCTGGAGAAGGATCATACAGAGTAACGGTTATCATACGGAATGGCCAGTTTAAAAAAAAAAAATGGCATATATTATTATGCCCGTGAAGCATGCAAAAAATATGAGTTACAAGTACGACTTGAAAAAATGGCTCTACTGTTAAAATTTTCTTTTAAATTGGCCACAAAGGAACAAATAAGTACATACCGCAGGGGTGTCTCCTCGAATTGGGATTAAAAATGGGAGGGATACATAAACAATTACATGTTCACTTAATCTGATGTGTGTGCTCCCAAAAATGGGGGAAGAAAATCACGACTTGGAGCGCACTGTTCTGTAAACCTTAAAATGGTGATTCAGGTTCTTTACAAACTGCAGCTTTGCCCGACTGAACAAGGCCCCATTGTCTGGGTTCAATCCATCAAAGATGACACATTTAATGCGCGAGTGCACCATCGCCATTGCACACATAAAGCAGGGTTCGTGGCTTAAGTAGGCGTAATAATTGGTGCATAGATACTGGTCGTCCTCAACAGGGTTGCGCATGGATAACCGCTTGAGATCTTCCTCATCAGCAGCTCCACTATCGACTACTTCATCCTCATCCACCACTTCGCATTTCAGGTTCGGCGTGCTTCCACCTGACACGCTGCCCCCTTCTGTACTTCCAATTTTGCATTTTTTGTTACTCGGGCCGGGGGGACATTCCGAGGTGTGCGCATTCTGCACGTGCTTAGTGATGCAATCCGTAGTCTTACTGCTATAATCGCTTCTTCCCATGTTCACTTCCCTTTTGATTTTCCACAGGTAGCGTAATTTGAAGGAAGCCTGTTCAATGGTCAACATCACCGCATGCTGCAGTGGGTGATTTTTTATATTATCACCTGAACAAGCAATAATTTTATCATTGTGCGTTAAGACACAGCCACCTTGGTATGTGCCAAAATTTTTCCCAACTCGAATGGAAATCTTTACAAAGTGTATGAATTTTTTTATTTCTTCTTTTTCTAACGTTCTTAACTCATTTTCTGGTTTTCTATAGTAGAGTGGCCAATGCAGGGACCACTCCGCATACTGCTTTCTCGTCATGGGGGGGTGCTTGGATGCATGTACCATTTTTATGGTAATTGGCTTGCCTCCATTTATTTTCACAATTTTGCTAAGTAAATCGTCTGGTAGTTCGGCACAGAACCCCATAAGGATTTGGACATTTTCCTCGTTTAATTTTCGACACCTTTTTAAATGATTATAATTGTTACGAAGTTGGCTATTGACAAAATCTCGCATCACATTTAAGCATTCCTTTGTAGTGTCTTTCGTTGTTTCAAGACAGTACATGGGGGTTAATTCGATGGCTTGAGTGTACGAGTCGGGGTACACCTCTACTATGTCAACGATTTGGTAGTCCATCATGGGTGAGGCAGCAAACAATTGGCCATACCTCCCCGCAACGGTGTGGATGGGTCCCTATAACGTGTTCATGCAAAGTGGCCCTGAAAGGTGTCCTCTTCATTTGAACTGTGGAAGAGGAACCCTTTAGAAAAATTTTTCAAAATGGAGGAGCCAACATGTGAGCAAGTGCCACTAGGAGCTGAACATATTGAAGAGGCCCCAGAAAAAAAAAAAAAAAGAAATATAAAGGTAAAATCTTCCATTTTGTGAGAAAAACTATATGTGAACAGCTTCGAAGGGGCTCATTTTCTCTTTTTCGCCACAACTGGGTAGTCCTCACCTTGGACGTTCCTTTAATTATGCACTTTGGTTGGCTTCATACCAAAAGGGGGCCCTTGTCATTGTAACGTAGGCTGGTTATGCGTGAGCAGGTAATTGTATGCTTCTCCATTTCGCACTCGTTCCATTTACCTTGTTCTCGTTACATATGCTCTACCTCTGTTATGACAACTTCTTGTGGGGAGTAATTCCTCTTCAGTTTTGCATAAAAATGGGTGAATCCAACCAAGCCCGTTTTTATTTCTACCCATTTTGGGGCATTAAAATGGCTCTTGCACAAATGTAACTGTTCACCTTTACGCATTGCAAAAAAAAAAAAAAGAAAAAAAAAACAGGAACTATTCAGGTGAATACTGCCCAAATGTGGAGCATTTTGGCTGTTCTGGGAGAACTAGCCAAATCATTTTTTTTTTTATTTTCCCATTACAAAAAAAAGAGAAAAAAAAATAGCACACGGTTGGAGGTAGATAATAGGACGCATCCTCTCCCCTTTGAATCAGTTTCGCAGATGCATCTGGGGGGAGACCCAGTTGAGTACTGCATTACGAAGGCGCAGCGGTTGCACATGTGAGGATAAGAACGAATTGGAAAGTTGATCCAATTTTGAAGGGGAAAAAAGTGAGGGGAAGGAAGGATCCATTTGATGGGCCACGCAAAGATTGCACATAAATATTGTCCTTTTTTTTTTTTTTTTTTAAAGTTATATAAGTGCATCCCACTAGACCATGTACACAATCGACTTTGTAAACGAGGAAAAGTACGTCCGGAGGGTCGGAGATTTGTGCGGGGAGTACTATGTGCCCTTCGCACTGCCAGGAAGGTACAAGTGCAATGTGGAAGACATAGAAAATGTTCTGCACATGTGGATGAGCAGAAGTAGTAAAATAAAAGATAAGGAAGGAAAGGATGATGAAAACGGGCTACTGCTATTCGGATCCATATTTAGAGAAACCAATTTTTCTTTAATTTTGTCCAAGTCAAGATATGAACAGAATACGTGTGTGTGGAAAATATTATGGTGTGCATGGAAGTACATATTTAAACAGACATTTGAAAAAAATGACAATAAATATATGCAAAAATACGGAGAAGACATTATTCGATTTCAAGCTGGTTGTATTTATCTCCTATTTTTGCTATACTTTAGTCAACACGTTGAAGAAAATAATTTTCCCTACCCCTTGTACATGTCGCCATGCATGATGAATCTCTGTTTGGACGTGACAGAAGAGTGCGAAAGGATGTGTGTATACAATGACTTGAGGACTATTTTAAATTTTATGGTGGACTCCAATTCAATCATTCTAAGTTGTAATGACAGCTTTGACGGGGATTTCCAGGACCGGTATGGCGCCCCTCTCTACATTGACAAAGGCAAATTGGGGGTGGAAAATTGCGCAGAAATTAAGGACGTGGATTTGCCCTCCTACTTTGCACACTTCCAGGTGGAGGTGAAAGATCTGTGTGAGTTGTGCGACAAGCAGAGGAGGAAAAGCACCCTGAGCAACACGTCTGCGCACAGCCTGCGTGCCAAGTTTCACCTCGTAAGGCGGGCGTTGACGGAGGACGACTTGGTGTAGGGGATGCCCGCGCGGTGGGTTTTGCTTACCCGTTGTGCAATTAAGCATCATTTGTTGGGATCATTTATTTTATTTTTCTTTTAACTTATTTTACTTTATTTTACTTTATTTATTTATTATTATTATTTTCTTTTTCACCCCCCATGTGATGTACGTACATTGTAGCGCCCCGTGGCGCGAGCATGCATTTCTGCAAAATTGTCGTAGGATAATGTCTACCGGGTGGCGCCCCTTGCAGGCAATGGAAAAATGTTTGTTTACCCGTTTCTGTGTTTACCAACTGAGCGTCGCTTCCGCAATGTGTTTGTTTTTCAGATCGGTTTCACGACTGAGAGGACGCATCATCTTTGTCCATACCCCCCCTTTCCTTTTACAACTACGCAAATAAGTATACTTATATATATAAGTGCATGTTGTATGCCTCCCTTCCTGTCAAGTCCAAGAAACGTAGCAGCAACGATGAAGGTGCTAGCCATTGTCCTATTTTTGTTCCTTGTCCTCTGTAAAAAAAGATGTGTTGTTGAAGGAGTCATTCAGAAGCAGGATGCGTACTTGGACGACGAGTTTAGGAGCTTCACGTATTTTTTCGGTTACACGAGGGAGGCTCTCGAGGAGGGCTTTCTAGGCATGGTCCTTCCCGTACCTGTTGTACGAGGCCCTTTTGCGGTGCGGACACGGAGCTACCCAAGGGCAAAACTGCTAAAACGCTAAACTGCTAAAACGCTTTTCCTTCTTTTGAGCAGCCTCGTCCCCTTCGGCGAGCTTTCTGTCCCGGATAGTCCATAGCGATGAATCCAGATTTACCCAAACACAAAGCAAAACAGGTTCGACATCGAGCTTAGTGCGTGTTTGCTTAGAGGAAGCACAAAAGGGAGCAAGCTAACCGGGTTATATTTTTCTCCACCTCGCCACAGACATATGGAGTAAAACGGTGGACAAGGCATACTCGATTAATCAAGTAAACTTTTTTATATAAGTAAAAAAAAGAAAAAAAAAATATGTAATACAGAACCTTTTCAAATTTCGCGTGCGTTGTCTAAAATCAAAAGAACCAACTTAGAGAGCTCATTAGGTGGTAAAAAGGAAAGGCTTGCTACTTCCTCTGCCAATTATGCTCACCGAGAGGGTGCCTACACATGAACGCATATGCATATACATACACACACACGTACACACATATGAACCTTCCGCCACATCGTCTATCAAGTTTTCCAGCGGAATTATGAAGGTGTACATGTCTTTGCTGCTTCTCTTTCTGTTGCCGTTCTTTGCTTACGTCGGCGTATTCGGTGAGTCACCCTCTACATAGATATTCCTGCGCAGCGTCACAAGGGTGGTTAAAGCGACAGAGGCGGGATAACATTTTCCATTTTGTGACTTCTGTTAGGCCACACAAGAAATCAGACGACCTTCACTTTGTCATCCATATGTGGTAAGTACTGCTAATAAGGGGTTACCTTGATGGGGTAATTACCTCTACAGTGGCGACAACAGAGCCACATAGAATAGATATGTGTACATACACGTTTGGCCACCTACTGATGCACCCCCTTGGGGACTCCGTGTGTGTTTTTCCCCTACAGCGTACTTCACCCTTCTGATGGTGTTCTTCTTGACCAACGGGATTTTGAGCATCGGGCTCGTCTGCTCGCTTCCGCTGGTGTTCGCAGGTACGCGCGCGGGGCGGTGGCAAGTCGAGCGGCACGGCTAAGCCGAAAAAGTGCAACCACAAGTGAGAATATTTTTTCCTTCCCCTCCACCCCTGCAGTTTTCGCCTTCAATTTAGTCTACTCAGATTACACAATAAAATCTCTGTCAAATTTTACCCGCTATGTATTTTCCTTGGTATACTTTTGAGTCTCATAAAATGGGCGCCTAAATAGGATTCGTCCCTGGGTTGCTGCATTCTCCGTCCCCCTCCTCCCATACGTGTGTCCATAAGCTGTAGAGTGACGCCTACCCCCGTTTTTGTATCCACCTGCAGGTTGTGTCCAAGTTTTTATATGACATTGTAACCCATTTTGGGGGTGACAAGGCAAACGCTTTCGATTACGGGTTGAGTGGATATCTGTACATGTCGCGTTAGTAGTCGAGAAGGGGTCGTGCGAGAATACCTTCATTGGGGGTTGACACGGAGTTTCTACTTTCCGGCAAATTCGATTGTGCACTTGACTGCCCCATCATGTAGCCCCTGTAATGTGTGTGTTGCTTTCCTTGCGTTGCATCCCTCATATATCTGCCCCCCTTTTTTTTTTGAATCCCCACTGCCAAGTACTGAAGGGAAACTATTACATGGTCCTAAAGGCAGTACACCTGCTTGTTCTTAGCGTGTTTGCGTTGATCATTAAAAAATTGTTTCCCCGGATTTTTGACGACAGCGAGTTGAAGAGTTCACAGAGCGTGTAAGAAGGAGATGGGTGGAGAAAGAAGCGTGTACAGAGTGTATAGTGTCCATAGCGTGTACAAGAATATGTAGGCATTTTTGTGTGCACAAATGTAAGGGCATGGTTACTGTTTCACTTCCATCCCGTCTGGACGTGCACCCCGCGGTAAACGCCGCTGAAGGTGGACTATTCATTGTGTTTTATATTTTCCTCCCCCTCTGCGCAGGCAATCGGATAAATACATCGTATCCTTCCTGTGTGCTCTTTCCATCGCCGCGGCCGTCACGCAGATTTATTGCTTAGCGAACCAAGCGATGAATCCCATAGGTAAGTGACGAGGGGGAGTGGTCGGGGGTGCCGACGCATTGCCCATTCACCGTGCAGTAAAATTCGCCTCCGCAAAGTGGGCATGCTCAACGAGAGATGCATTTTTTGGTAACACTAGAATAGTTGGTTTTGTTCTTCTTACCCCCTCTGCAGACCCCAGCATATTTTTTATGATCCCCAGCTCAGTAAATTTTTCCTCACTGAGCACAATTTTTTCACTCTCGGGTAGGCTACCTGGGTTTAACGCGCCGTGTGAGCTGGCCTACACATGTGCGTAAATATGTGAAGGGGATGTAGACACATGTATAATTCATTTTTGCTTTCCCTATTTTTACCTCGTCAGTGTTGGGCATCACAACGTGCGTGCTAACTGTGCTAAGGAACCTCGTCGAGACAGGTGTGGAGCGAGAGAGAAGCAGGCGTTCATTGGTTTTGTGCAGAGCGGTTCGTTCATTTTGGTTGCACTGTTCGCGTCGCTTGCATCGTTTCCTTTATTTGCTGTGTTTCTTTTTTCTTTCAATATGCACCCCCTCAGATTACAACCACGCCTTAAACAAAATTCCGAGCAACCTCAGCGAATTTTTATAGCTAGCCATTTGGGAAAAAAAAAAAAAATTTACTCCCCAAATGTTATCCGTTACATGGGCTAATAAGCAAACTGTACAATTGTGTACAGATTTTGTCCTCTTTTGTCCCCTGTTTTTTTACGCTCATTTTTGTGAGGATTAATTATTTTATCATTCCTAATGACCTTTTTTTTCTTTTTTTTTCTCACTTCATTGCGGTTAAGTAAACTGAGGAATAAAAAATGTCGTTCCTCAAGCAGCTTTAAGCGGAACGCAAAAATTTGTGTTCCTTAAAACTTTGCCAGCCGGAGATACGTATAGTGTAATCCAGTTGGCCTTCTTTTTAAGACGGTATAATTAAACGTGCCTCTTTGAATTCCTTCAGCGAATGGCGCCACGACAACATACGCCAACGGGAACTATACATCGGGATGGTTTCGCGATATTGTGTAAATATATGTGCCACGCGGGGTGCGGGAATATGCCTGTTCCTGTGGAGGTGCCGTCATCAAATAATGGGCCCTTTTTCGTACTGTCAAAATGTGTGTTTTTTTTGGAAGGCTTTCAAAGGTAGGAAAGTTTTCGCCATTTCTTATCTTTAGCGTTATGACACCGTCAAAATGGGGGGTACCATGCGAGTGGAAGTTTGGACTGAAGATGCGTAAAAAAGGGATTGCACGGCAACCTGGATAAACGCCACGATGATTTCATGTCCTTGCTAAACGATCAATGTATGCTTAACTGAGCATTCTTTTTTTTTTTTTTTTTGCTAACTTTTGATGCATTTCAGCTTGCACAAGTTGGTCATTCACCGACAACCACTATGTGGAACGCGCTAAATTAATTAGCTTACCCATTTGTGTTCCGTGAATAATGCGGTGAGAATTGACAGGTTAACTGTTCAGACACACGGGGTGCTTATTTATCAGAGCGAAAAAAAGGCCAACGGAGTATCCGGGATGGTGTAAAGAAAAAGGTAAGGACCTCGCGGTGGCATGGGAAGGTGCCATTTGATTCCCCCCTTGGTCACATAGTTACAATAAGTGTCTGTAACGTAAGTATCGCTGATGCGAGATGAACATTCAATGACGATGGGGGGGCTCCAAAAAAAAAAAAAAAAAGAAATTTTTTTAGTTTCCTCGTGAAGGAAACAAAATATAGCTAGCAATTTTGAAATATCTTCACTATTTTGTAACTTCCTTTTGGGGAGAGCTCTAAGAGTTCCCCCGGATCACTCCTACAACATCCGTTGGCACTTCGCAATTCTACTATGTTACCAACCCTGGCTTTCTATGTCCTTCTCAATGGCGGTTATCCCCCCCAGCAATCAGCAGAGGTGGTCGCCAGCATGGTTATATGTACACAAATCCAAAAAGAAAGGGCACATTGTTAAGGCACATTGCAACGACACAGAGTCTGCTCACTAATTGGATACACAGGGAACATTGACTTGCAGCGCCCTCCCTGTAGAAAAGGGGAAATACCTGCTCTGTAGTGAACAGAATTTTATCTCCTTTTGCATAACGCCGCGTAGGAGTGAACGCACGTGTGCCCTCAGAATGTGCTCAATCGTACTGCGGTAAAGAGTGCATCTAAAAAAAAATCATTTTTGTTCGATCCTTGAACAGCTTTTTTTCCTTCCCCGGGTTGGTACAGGCCAACTGCAGCACGCGCGTGTGACGGAACGCACGAGTGGGTCACGAATCCGTTTTCCCTGCCCATCGCAGCAGTATGCCTTCCTAGTATGTAGGCTCAATACGTGTATTATGGCTCGGTTCATAATATTGCCTTCGTGCTATGCTTCATTCAACCCCTTGGGTTTCTCAGTCTGTTCAAAAATAAAGGGAACACGCATTAACGGCTAACATATATGCCATGCGGCTTTGCGAACGGAGGCGAGGCATCCCTTCTGTGCCTTTTTAAAAAAGGGGAAATTATCTTTTAGGCAATCGGCAAAAAGGGGCGCAGAGAGTTAGTCAGTCAACTTTTCCGGCGATGGAAATGGAGTGAAACCGAGGCGAAAGAATAAAATAAAAAGAAAAAAAGCATAACCGACGAAAAATAACGCTGCGCAAGATCAGTTTACCAAAATAAGTTACCAGAGTTACCCAAAGTAGTTACCCAAAGTAGTTACAAAAGTAGTTACCAAAGTAGTCACCAAAGTTAGCCAAAAAGCAAAACGAAATGAACGTTACCTAACTTGAGCCAACTTCACCCAACTTTAGCAACCCGAACGCATACCATACCGCGTAAGGCATTTCTTCACAAACAGTTAAAACCGAATCGGAAGTGTTAAGTCGAAGCAGCCCGAAGAAGAAGAGCACTGCGCACTCGCTAAACGCAATTTCCTTTTTGTACCATTCGCATATTTAAATCATTTGAGTCGAATCATATTTATATACCTACATATTTTAACTAAATGATCCATAAGTAAAACAATTCAATTTGAAGCAATTTGCAAGCAAAACACAGGTAGGAAAAAAAAAAATAAAAAGTTTTCCAAAGCAGATTGCGCTTTTGAAAAGCATTTTCACAAAAGGGACATATATTCATATGCTACGCTGAGTTTTCGTTGGAGATACCATTATTTTTTTTTTTTTTTTGGCCTACTTTATTTTACATTCTTGTTGTAGTTATTAAACCATTTGCTATTTAGCGCTGCCCTGTTCCCCCAATTTGTTACTCCTTTTGTGAGACTCTTTTTCTCCCATTTTGTCGCGCCACTTTTTTTAAACCTCCCTAATAAGGCGCAGAGAAGTATATATATCCATATGCATACATGTGTATATACCACACTGTAGGTACTGCCTCCACCCGTTGAAGAAGAATCCCTATTTCTTTAAACCAAAAAAAAAAAATCCCCCCTTTTTTTTTTAGGCCCCACTCTTCAAACAATGTCAGACCACGAAACATATGATAATATCGATGCAGGAGCATCCCAGACATACCCTGTGCAGGCAGGTGCGATAAAGAAAAACGGACATGTAATGCTAAAGGAACATCCCTGCAAAGTCGTGGATTATTCAACCTCCAAGACGGGAAAGCATGGTCATGCGAAGGCACACATTGTAGGCATTGATATTTTTACGGGAAAGAAGTATGAAGATATATGCCCAACTTCTCACAATATGGATGTGCCTGTGGTGAAGAGAACTGAGTTGCAATTGATTGACATTACGGAGGATGGTTTTGTGTCCTTACTATACGACAACGGAGAGACGAAGGATGACTTGAGCTTACCAAAGGACTCGGATGGAAACCCGGATGACGTAGCCAAGCAAATTCGTACCCTTTTCGATGGGGGCAAGTCTGTCTTAGTCAGTGTTTTGTCCGCATGTGGCCAGGAGAAGATCATCGCGGTGAAGGAGTTGTCATCTTAGGGTTAGGGCCCTTTCTTGCTTTTGCTGCCTTCTGTTCCGCGTGCTCGTGCGCCTTTGTATGGGCCTACGTCTGGGCGTGCCTCTACATGCGGCTTTACTTTCTTCTGCAGCTTGTGCGTCATCTATACACCCTTTTGCACTCGCCGCCCTGCTTTTTTACACTGAATCCTTCTTACACTGAGTCTTTCTTACACTAAATCCTTTTTACCTGTGCGCTACACCCACTTTAATGCTGCACCTCTTTGCCAACCAGGCACGCGCACATAAATTAAACTATATGCAGATTTAAAAGAGGATAATACGAAAATTATTTTTTTGTAAAGTCATCCTGATCATGAATGGGATGAACTGGATAGGTTGAACGGAACAGAGCCGAGCGCATCGGACTGGCCAACGAGCGAACTGTTTTCCTAGCTGCTTCACTCATTGGTGCGTTTTTGTGCCACAGGAAAAAAATTCCCTCACCTGTTTCCCCCTCTCCCCCACATACGAATAAGCCAAACGAACACACACTTGCGTGCATGCGCAACTCTTTAACGCAATCAACGAATTGTGCGGGTAAGCGGCATATCTGGGTGGACGGACCGTATCCATAGCCGTGCCAATTTGGCCTGTGAATTCCTGATGCCTTTTCTCCGCGAGAAAACAGGAAGTGGTATGAAAGCAGAGAAAAAAGGAAAAGTTTTTTTTCACCCCCCGGTGTGTGCAGGTGTACAGTTGCAGCCACTCATATTGGGGCGAAGGGCAAGCGGAAGGGTCAAAAAAGTTTTATGCGAAAAATGCTGTTCAAATGGGGAAGATATATTCTCATCGTTTGGGTTCTGCAGAGTTGCGGAGTAGCAGGCGCATAAGGGAGTTTGCCAATGTCTCCATCGCCCCAGTCACCACTGTTACCACAGTTACCACTATGACGCTGCTCCAGCCTCCGGCCTCTCACGCGGGGGGTCTCAGCCCAGCATGGTCTCAATCCCGAACTCGTTTATCTCGAAGAAGCATAACTTGGGTTTTCGTTTCTTCCTTTTTATTTTTATGTACCTGAGGTTGTATCGTTTTTTGAAGAAGGCACCATTGGCATCTTCGTCGTCATCGCTCTGGTCGGCATGGTCACCAGGATCATTATCACCGGCGGGATCGCCCTCCTCGGCGGGATCGCTATCATCGACAGCTTTCCCATCGCCCGCTGCGTCGGCACTGCCTGACAGGTCGTTAAAGCTCTGTTCGCTTGACGAGGAGTTTTCGTTCCCGTCGCTGCCGCTGTTGCGGTTACTGTTGCGA
This sequence comes from Plasmodium inui San Antonio 1, assembly GCF_000524495.1. Lineage (NCBI taxonomy): Eukaryota > Apicomplexa > Aconoidasida > Haemosporida > Plasmodiidae > Plasmodium > Plasmodium inui. Next base: position 234,493 of record NW_008481857.1, on the reverse strand, counting down.
TTTGTGTTGTGGTTTCTGATCATGCTCCCGTTCACGTGCACGTTGCCATTTCGGTTACCGCTCTCGTCTTGGTTACCTTTCCCGTGGCCACGTCTCGCCTTGCTTTTCCCCTTGGAAGGAAAGTAAAACTCGAAAAGTTTCTTCTCGTTGATGAATTTAACGAGCACATGGCTGTACACATATTTGGAATACAGATGGAAGAACCTCTCTTCTTTTTTTTTAAAATATTTGTTGTCATTGTTCGTAACGAGGACACACACTTTATTCTCGGTGGATAATTTAGACAAGGTTTTCAGCAGCTGCTTTAGTTCGTTTTCCCATTTGTTCTTCCCCTGGGGGACTCCCCTGTGTACGTAATTCAGATTATCCACCACGAGTACTCCTAAGTCGGAAGGAACGTATCTGCTGAAATGTTTGCTCCATGGCTGTTGACACTTTTGCAACTCGCTGTTAATAAAATTAACAACGTTTATCAGCTCTCCAAAATTAAATACTTTTAAAAGTTGGAAACTTTTGTATACATCTGAGAAGGTGATACGATTGAGGTACTTGTCCAGGTGGTGGTTAAAGATTTGTATGAGGGGGTCATATGATAAATCGTATTTCTTTCTTAGCGGTGAGAGAAAATCCTTCAGTTGTCTGTCACCTTCTAGTAGTAGCAGGAAGAGAGAGCATTTTCTTTCACAGCAGAATTCCTTGTACGTTTCCATTAGCTTTTTTATTTTTTCGAGCGAGGCGCGGATCATGTTTTTGTACCTGTCGATGTAGAAGCTGTTGTCCAGGTCGACGTAGATGGCTCTGCGTTTGGAGAAGCGGTGGGGGCGGAGAGGGGAATGGCGGCGAAGGAGGCCGTGGCTTCGTTTTTCCTTCTTGCCATATTCGCCAGGTTCGCTTTCTCTCTCCTCTTGGTCATCTCTCCCACTGTCGCCGCCACCATTGCTGTAGCCACCATATCCCTCCCCCCCATGTGACTGGACGAACTGCGCGAACAAGTACCTCACCAGCTGCTTAAACTCGCCGAAGTTTTTATTCCCCATGGCGAACTCTGTCCCCACTTGGCGCAGCCGATTAGCCGTCCGCAGGCAAAATTTATTTTCAACATTTTTTTTTTCCAAAAATTGTACAAAGTCGAAAAAGGCAGAGTAAAACAGGTGGAAGTAGTGGAGCACGTCGTTAAAAAAAAGATTCACACAAATGTGTGCACATAAGCTACTTTTCCCGCTGTTTCTCCTCCCCGTAATTGCATAGATCCCTCTTCTGACGTATATGCCATCACATAATGTATTGAATGTGTATATGTTTGTGTATATTTTATCTTTTAATTCTTCCTTCAACTCTTTTACATTTTTGATGTCGACTGGACTGATGTATCCTTTGCTGACGATGGGTCTGAGGACCCTTTCGTTGGGGACCCATTTTCTCCTTATCATGCTTGATGGGATATAAACTTTGCTTTATCTGGACCCCTCCCCTCAACCTTTTCATATTTCTTTCCGTTTGAAGAAAGTTTGTCACGTCACCCCTTTGGGGCGTCTACTTCCCTGTCCCTCCGTTCTGCTCGTTCTTTTGTCGCCCCGTTTGTTATATGTTGTACCTTTTCTGTCACTTAGTGAGTTCCATTTTTTTGCCACTTTTTTTTTGGCGGGCCAACATTTTGACTAAAAAGTTACGAAAAGGCAAGATAAGAAAATGTCGAAAAAAAGAAGTGGGGAAAAAAATATCGCAAAAAACGTCGCGAAAAAAATGTTGCAAAAAAAATCGACATTGAGTGAAACAGAGATCAGGCGTTTTATGCCGCTCAATTGAAGCAGCGCCGAAATGGTAAGCATGACGCCGAGGGGTGAAACAAAAAGGAATGTGGAAAGGGAAAGCAAACCCTTTTCTACCCAATTGACCATTCCTGGATAAGAAGAAGTTCACCCTTTCTGTATCCCTCCAAACAGTGAACGGAAATAAATGAAGAGCAGCCAAACGGTGGGCTGAGTCCTCATTAGGAAGGCTTCCATTTTCGTGTTACATGTTTGGTAAGGCACACATGCTGCAATGGGTTTTCTGAGACAGAGTGGAGATGAAAATATTCCACCATCAGGTTGGCACACACATAAGGTTAAATTGAACAGGTGTGTGGATGAGACATGTGTATACACTGCCCATGCCCATAAAGAGGATCGTTGAGTGGAGCGGCGGAGGGCCACTCCAGGAGGGCCTCATCCATTCTGCGAGGGTCCGTCACACAGCGTTAGCAGCAACACACTGGAAGAATGAAAAAATTGGTGGATCAGAATTAAAGGCAGTGCCACTTTTTTTTGTTTTTTCTTTTTTGTAATTTGAAAGAAGAAGAGGCAAAGTCGCAACGACCCCCCTTTTTTTACTTTTACCTTTTTTAACTGTATTGTATGCTCTCATCGAATGGATTTGTTTGGAATAAACTCCGGGCATAGTTCCTGCAAGGGAAGGGGTAGGGCAGCACAAGGTAGAACTAGGCGCGCCAGGGCTGTGAGGGGAAGACTGATAAAACCGAAGCCAAACAGTGAAGAGCGTGAGAAAGAGACAAACCTCTTTAGCGTCAATTCTGGAGAGGATAAAATTGGAACGGAAGGAGAAAAAAGGAGAGCTCTTGGCAAGAAGAGGGGCTTCCTTACTGAAAGCGTAAAGGATGAGGATAGTTCCGGGGCAGACAGGAAGAAGAACAAAAAGAGGAAGGTGAGGAGTAAGTGCCTGTTTAGTAGCATCTCGGATGGGGGAAGCCATAAAAGTGAGGCAGGAAAATTGGAGGAGAAAATGCCCCAGGGGAGGAACTCCAACTGTCTGTTTAGCAGCGATGAGGAGGAAGCAAATCGAGGGGAGACAAGCCTCCAGGGTAGAAGCTCCAATTGTCTGTTTAGCAGCGACGTGGAGGAAGTAAATCGAGGGGAGACAAACCTCCAAGAGAGGAGCTCCAACTGTCTGTTTAGCAGCGATGAGGAGGAAGCAAATCGAGGGGAGACAAGCCTCCAAGGGAGTAATCCCAGCTCCCTGTTTAGTAGTACCTCTGAAGAGACCCCCCAAAGTGAGTCAGAAGTGAAAGGAAAGAACAAAAGTAGAAATGGAGAGGGTGCAAAACTTCAAGGCAGAATGTGCATAAGGGAAGGAAATTTCCATCTTAACATGGGCGAAAAAGAGAAAAGTAAAAGACAAAAGAAAACGTCCTCCTTTGCGAACTTTGGATTACACAGGAGGGCTAAAATTCTAAACAGGTGTCGCTACCAGACGAATGGGGGTAGAAGCACTCGGGGCAGAAGTCGAAGAAGGGGAACCCCTTACTATGACCTGCATGACACGAGAGAGGAAGGGATGTACCGCTTAATAAGTTTTGAGAAGTTAAAAAAGAGAGCTTCAAGGAAGTTAAACTTTATGAGCATAGTTGATATGACGAATGGGGGCGGCGACTCGTCTGGGTCATCGTCTCGCTCGTCAGTACGTTCATCAGCATGTTCGTCAACACGCTCGTCAGCACGTTCGTTAGTACGTTCTAGAGAGGGTGTCAACCCAGGGGGCGATACAACCGACACCACAGCAGACTCGGAGGAAGATGTTTTAAACCGTACGGGCGTGAGCTACGTGGCGTCCAGCGAATCAACCAAAGAGAGCAAAAACGACAGTGCAGCTCTGAATGACGAGAGAAATAACAACAAGACCATCGACGTGTACAGTTACTACTACCTGGGTAGTGACGTGGACAAGTTGGTTCCGTATAAGAATGTCGAAAAAATGGAGGACAGTGGAAATTGCATTGGGGGTGATAATCTATATGATCGTTTGTTCGGGCTGGATGGAGGGGAAGTTACTTCAGGCGGGATGCATAGAATAATGAGTAAGGATGAGACCCCAGAACTGCACAGGGGAACATCCTTGAAAATGAGGCAGCCGCGAAATGAAGTAGGAAGACGAAATAATGCCATGCTGCAAAGAAATTTAAGGTTGTATAGAAATTTTAAAAATATAAATGTAGAAGTATCACGACAGAATAACCTCAAAGGATTAAACTTCAAAGAGATGGTCGTGAATTTCATTCGGCTCGTGAATAAGAACATGCTGGCCATGAGCGAACGCGGAGAAATGGATCTATCACAGGAAGGGAACCATTCCCGAGAGGATTTCAAAGACACTAGCGATGTAGAAGAGTGGTATGTTACCAGGGGGGACGTCGCCAAAGGGGAACAAACACAGACAGAGCCATCTTTGCAAAAGGCAGAAAAACAACACACCCAGTTGGAGCTAGCTAAATGTGTGTGCATTTTCTGTTTAGAGAAGAAAAAAATCCTCACAAATGAAGAAATGCATGTAAGTACATTTAAGTATATGGACGAAAGAAAAAAAGAAGACACAGTGATCAAGCCATTTTTCATGCACAGCTATGTGTTCACTGCGTTCATCAATTATTTTATTCACTACGGGAGGGTTGCATGTGTGCAGAGGGGGCAAACTGTAAAAGGGGGGGGAAGATCAGGCGGGGAGAAACCAGCCTGGGCAAATCTCCAATTCTACAAATTTGACAGGAAGGTAACCAAAAAATATGGCATTAAGCGAGTAATTCTTTTTGTGGCCAGAAGAGTGACGCTGACAAGTGTAGGTATCCACATGGAAGGGTCAAACATGTTGCAGGAAAACGAAGAGTTTGTTGTCGTTATTAACTTTTTTAAGTGGAGAATGATGCGAAGACGTTACGAAGAGATTGTAAAATTAAAGAGGAGGAAAAAAGAAAAGGAAAATTTGAGCATTTTAAAAACATTTATTTTTCTTGTTAAAGCGATTGATGAGTATTGCATGCTGTGTAACATCCGAGTGGATCAGCCCAAAGGCAAAAAAGACTTTTGTGAAAGAAAAAGAAGACACATGAGTCAACCAATTTGCAAAAAGGAGGATAATACCCATCGAAATGGGTGTAGCACCTTGTTTGGCCATTCTTATTTTTCCCATAATCAGGTGAGGGTCGGCCAAATTGAGGACGCGCTAAATCAAGACTTGGCCAATTCGCCCCTACAATTCGCTATCGTCGATTCTCTGCGCGTCTCTGCGGGGAGTACGTTCTACCTCTTCCCCGCGCATATGCTTGTGCTTATCTGATGAAGTGGAGAAGCGTCATCAAAGCAGAGGATTGGTCTTTGTTGAGGGGCGTTTTAGTTTTGCTTTTTAGCCATTCTTATCTTGTGAGCTGTTTAAATTCCTGCTAGTACGGAGTACCCATCCCGCAGAAGAAGTGCAAGCTTCAGTTTCGCTCCTCGAAAAGGAGAAATATGGCTTGGAGATTACTCTAACCGAGCTGTGCCCACCCAAATGGAAACAGACACCATTTCATTATCGCAACTGCAAAGAGAGGGGCAGGGGGGCAGCCATCTCCAAACTGTGTTGTCCATTTTGTTAGCTTCTTTTTTCCCCTGAGCGAAATATGAACACAAGAGAGTGGTACAATGACAGGATAATGAACGTGAAGAGAAAAGAGTGCCGCTTCCAGTTGGGCTCATATCAGAGCACGATGAGGAGGGGACGATGACGAATGAGAACAGAGACAGACAAGTTTACAGGCTGCCACATGAGAGAGGCACCCGTGTCTGTGAGGAGAACGAACCCGTGATGGGGTTGTACGATCCGCTCATTTTCTGGGACAAGTAGTTTCTCCTGTTGTTCACGCAGATCTGAAAAAAAGGGGGGAAACAGAGAAGAGGTCTGCACGTACGTAAGCCAGTACGTATTAACGTATCTGTCTGTATGCATCTTATTTATTTTTTTTTTTCCTCCATGAGGGGATAGGAAGCCGCCTCACGCATCGATTGTTACATTCTTTTTCATTTCCATTTTGATTGACTCGTCATAATTGAGGTACCCATGGTTGATGATGTCGTGTTGGCACCTGCGGGGGACGCACGGAAGGTACAGGGTTGGCTACTTTCCGTGGAAGGAAATTACACATGTTTTCATTCCGTTTGCTCAGTTGCTACTCAATTGGGGAGAATTTTTTTTTTTTTTTTTTTTATTCCCCCAGGTTGATGCTCCAGAATTACTTAGTCTTATTCTTCTCGCTTTTGAATGGCATTTTTTGCAGTGCGCAGGTTTTCTCCTTTTCTTTCTTTTTGGCGACACGGGAGAGGTGGGGCGAAAGAGCGGCCATGTTGTAGGTGACGTAGGTTGCGGCATCCAAGGGCACATGGTTTGAAATTAGAAAAGGGCCGGGGAGGGATAAATGAACCGCTTCACCCGACAAATAAGGCACACTATTTCTCGGTGCACATATACGTGCAGTTACCGATTGACAACCGAATGCCTCACCACGTTTTGCTCATATGTACATACATACTTGTGCATTCACTTCTGCGAGTTTCCACCTGTCTTCATTTCTTTGGAGGTTCTCCTTCCTGAGGCGAGTAACAGGATGGTGACGCGCGCAGTTGTGTGTACTCTTGCACGTGGGTGTGTTTCTCCACCGGGATGTTCCTCAGCCACGTTGCACTGCCTCCTTTCCTACCGCCTATTTTCAATTTTGACGAAGGACTTGAGTTTTTCTCTCTCTCTGGTTTTGTAGTCCTCGAAGGCTGCTTCGTTTTTCCTGAGGTACGTTTTGTCTGACGGGGGAAGGTGAAGGCCTTTGACTTGGCTTAAATTGGTTTTAGCAGGTGCGAACGTGAAGTAGCACAGATGTGAAACGGTGCACCCCCCCGCCCCGCAAATTACCCTGCCCCGTGCACGTAACATCAGCTATTACATTATCGACCACATTATTCTTCACATGCTTTTCATGTCTTTGCATTAATCGTTCCTTTTCTAACACGTCGCGATACATTGTATTGAAGGAGGTGGAGACACCCAGAGCGACGAAAGGTTTTTTAAGATGAACTTGTTGCTCAGACGTGGGGCGAAAAGGGTAGATGCGTTTTTTTTCCTTTTCCTAGATCCAAGAGATGCATGCTGTTTCCTAAAAGAACGTTCGATGAATCTGTAGCGAAGTCCGTCTCGAACGTCCTCAGGAAACAAAAAAAAAGAAAAAAAAAATTAAAATCCACTGGGTTAGAAGTACACATGTCGTCACCGCGGACGAATTGATAAAATGTCTCAAGAGAAAAAAGTGAAGAAACTTCCAAAGGGAGTGATTCTCTACTTATATTTTTAACGAATCGATTAAATCGATATGTTATCTTTCAGTTTTTTTTTTCTTTTTTTTTTTTGCGCGCGGTTGAGCTTGTCTCTTCCGTGAGGGGCATGCGTGTATAATACATTTGGGAGTGGCGCGACGTGTATGAAGTTTCATTTGGGACTTGGACCTGTAGATTCGGGGTGGACACTCGAACGTGAAGAAATCGTCGTCCGGCCGTGAAACGATTCTGACCTATATGTGGATAGACAGCATGGAATTAGTAGAATGCCATCCCGAGTATGCGCTTAAACTACGCAGTGAGGATGATCGGTGGGGGAGAGAAACGCGTTGGTGTGTAGAAGTGGAGATGGTACTTAGTGGCTACTCTATGGTGCGCTTCCCTGTGTGGTAGCTTAACCAGAAGTGTGTTTGCTAACCCTGCGTGTCTTATGACTGATTTAGTCCAAACGGTATTTTCAAGAATGAAGAAACCCGTGCCGATTGATCAATTTTTAAGCATACAACAGAATTCACAACTGAATGAAGAACAAACCGACATGTGTGCTTCACTCCCAGAAGGGTAGACCATTCCTTGGCAAGTCTCTACATTTGCGAAAATTTAAAAGAGGTCGTGCAGAAAATCTATTTGAATCTTCATGTTTCAGTTCAGTTCAGTTTTTTTTTTTTTTTTTTCTTCTTTTTCTATGAAGCCCTAATGTTTTGTCACTCACGTTCAGATTCTCCTCACTGGAATGCCGTCAAGACGAACGTTTCTAACCATGGTCAGACGGCGCAGATCAGACGTGATTCCCATGGATGTATGTCCTTACCACTGCTGCACAACTTTGAGAGATGGCCCTTTAAGGGGGGGAAGAAGATATGTCCGGGCATGGGGAACGACAAACAACGGCAGTAGTACACCGCAAAAGCTGCGCCATGTAAAACAGTAAAGTCGTTAAAAGGTGTCGTTGAGCTGTTAGAAGGTTCGGTGTAACGAAGATATATCTGCATGTGTACACCTTTAT